>NC_048272.1:40683638-40710974 GCF_009762535.1 Notolabrus celidotus | reverse complement strand
TCCTGTGTTTTGTTAGTCTTGATATTGTTTGCCTGTTTTGTTAGTCTTGTTTTGGTCTGCCAGGTTTTGTAGTCTTATTTTCTGCCTGTGTTTTATTGGTGATTTGTCTGCCTGTGCTTGTTTGTTTATTTTTCTGCCTGTGTTTTTATATGGTGATTTGTCTGCCTGTGTTTTGTTTGTCTTTATTTGTCTGCCTATGTTTGTTAGTCTTGATATTGTCTGCCTGGGTTTGTTAGTCTTGATATTGTCTGCCTGTGTTTTGTTTTGTCTTGATATGTCTGCCCTGTGTTTTGTTTGTCTTAAAATTGTCTCCCTGTGTTTTGTTTGTCTTGTTTTTGTCTGCCTGTGTTTTGTTTGTCTTGGTATTGTCTGACTGTGTTTTGTTTGTCTTGATAATGTCTCCCTGTGTTTTGTTTGTCTTGTTATTGTCTCCCCTGTGTTTGGGTTGTTTTGTCTGGTTTTTGTCTGCCTCTGTGTTTGTTTTGTCTTGTTAATGGGCTCCTGTGTTTTGTTTGTCCTTGTTTATGTCTGCCTGTGTTTTGTTGTGCTTGATATTGTCCTCCGTGTTTGGTTGTCTTGTTTTGTCTCCCTGGTGTTTGTTTGTCTTGTTTTTGTCGCCCTAGTGTTTGGTTGTCGTTGTTATTGTCTGCCTAGTGTTTTGTTTGTCCTTGTTATTGTCTCCCTGTGTTGGTTTGTCTGGTTATTGTCCTCCCTGTGTTTCGTTTGTCTGTGATAAGGTCTGCCCTGTGTTTTGTTTGTGTCTTGATTATTGTCTCCTGTGTGTTGTTTGGTCTTGTTTGTCCTCCCTGTGCTTTGTTAGTCCTGATTTTGGTTGCCTGTGTTTTTTTATTTGTGATTTGTCTTCCTGTGCTTTGTTTGTTGAAATTGAGAAGCTTTGCTTTCTTAGTCTTGATTTGTCTGCTGTCTTTTGTTAGTCTTGATATTGTTTGCCTGTGTTTGTAGTCTTGATTTGTCTGCCTGTGTTTTTTTGTCTTGATATTGTCTGCCTGTTTTGTTAGTCTTGAAATTTTCTGCCTGTGTTTTGTTAGCCTTGATTTCTCTGCCTGTGCTTTATTAGTCTTGATTTGTCTGCCTGTCTTTTGTTATTCGTGATTTGTTGCCTGTGTTTTGTTTGTCTTGATAATGTCTACCTGTGTTTTGTTAGACTTTATTTGGTGTCAGATTTTGTCTGCCTGTGTTTTGTTAGTCTTGATAATGTTGCCTGTGTTTTGTTTGTCTTGTATTTTTCTTCCTGTGTTTTGTTAGTCTTGATTTTGTCTGCCTGTGTTTGCTTCGTATCTATTTGTCTGCTTGTGTTTTGTGTGTCTTGATATTGTCTGCATAAGTTTATTTAGTCTTTGATATTGATGCCTTTGATTTGTTTCTCTTGTTTTTGTCTTCCTGTGCTTTGTTTGTCTTGAAATTGAGAAGCTTTGCTTTCTTAGTCTTGAAATTGTCTGCCTGTTTTGATAGTCTTGATAGTGTCGGCTGTGTTTTTAGTCTTGATTTGTCTGCCTGTCTTTTTGTAGTCTTGATATTGTTTGCCTGTGTTTTTGTTAGTCTTGATTTGTCTGCCTGTGTTTTTGTCTTGAAATTGTTCGCCTGTTTTTGTTTGTCTTGTTTTTTTCTTCCTGTGTTTTTGTTAGTCTTGATATTGTTTGCCTTTATTTGTGTGTCATGATTTTGTCTGCCTGTGTTTTGTTTGTCTGATATTGTCTACCTGTATGTAGTTGATATGGTCTTCTTGTGTTTTGTTAGATTTGATATGGTCTGCCTGTATTTATTAGTCTTGATTCGTCTGCCAGTGTTTTGTTTGTCTTGAACTTTGAGAAAGCTTTTGTGTTGTTAGTCTTGATATTGTCTGCCTATGTTTATTTAGTCTTGATATTTTCGCCTGTGTTTTGTTTTTCTTATACTGCCGACCTGTGTTTTGTTATTGCGTGATTTTGTCTGGCCACTGTGTGTTTTTTGTCTTGTTTTTGTCTGCACTGTGTGTTGTCTAGTCTTTATTCTGTTTTATTGATGTTGTTCTGCCTGTGTTTGTTAGTCTATTATTTTGTCTGCCTATGTTTGTTAGTTCTTGATATTGTTCTGCCTGACTTTTGTTAGTTTGTTTTGGTCTGCCTGTATTTGTTATTTGTCTTGATTTGTCTGCCTGTGTTTTGTATTCATGATTTTTTTTTGCCTGTGTTTTGTTTGTCTTGATTTGTCTGCCTGTGTTTTGTTTGTCTTGCATTTTTCTGCCTGGGTTTGTTTGTCTTTTAATATTTGTCCTGCCTGTGTTTCTTTAGTCTTGATTAGCCAGCCACATGACTTACCTGAAGCGGTTCGGACAAACAACAAGTGGCGATATTTCCTCATTCAAACTTTCTTCATTGATTTGTCTGAGGAGTCAGAGAGACTGAGGGGATTACAGTTACCCTTTAATGTCAGTCTGTTTCAAAAGCAGATCAAAGTTCCTCACAGGAGCTTTAAATGAGGTGAAAATGTCACCAAACATTGACTTTTCTGTTTCTTTGACTCTCAGGGAAACAGATTGATTTGGGTATTTATTGTTTGGGCTAGTGAACAAATGTTGCACACTTTACACAAAGCATAGAAGGAGATGAACACGTATTTCAGACAGCACTAAGGCAAGTCCTCTTTATAGCAGCAGGTGGGTTTGGACACAGATTGAATAATCAGTACAAACGTTTTAAATGAGGAGACAGTTTGAATAAAAACATGTTTCTGCTGCAGATTGTTTAAGCTCTGAGTTCTAAAGTGTCATTATGACAGAACAGAGGTGTGGGTTCTACATCGCTTACATCATAAAGAGGCAGAGATCAGATAAATAGGAGTTTGGTAGATTTACTCTGAGTGAGGAGAGATTTCTCTGAGAGGAGAGCTGTTTTTTGTTGTTGAAGAGAGAGATTTTTTCTGAGTTTGCAAAGATTCAAACTTTAAGGTTTGTTTTCAGTCTTTAAACCTGAAACTGAGAACTACTGGAGAAAAGTCAGCTGGTAAGACTCAAATACCCATGATTGTGCTTTAATGTAATGTTTAAAGGTGCATTTTTAGACTAATATTGAGATACAACATAAACTAAGATGTTTTTTGTAGCAGTGCTTTCAATGCAGGATTTTAGCTGGTGGTCATTTGTTGAATTGTTCTGAGAAACCGTTTTCAGGATGTTCAAATATGGAACGCATCTTCTGGAAATAAATCAGCACAAACTATAACATGTAAAGAAACTGTCTGGACTGAAGAGTGGGATTATATTGAACTGTCTCAGTTTTTGAAATGACTAAAGTACTGATGTGATCCTGTGATCTCCACTCTTATCTTTTTAAAACGTTCATACTTTATTTGTTTCTTTGCCCTCACTTTGTTTGTCTCGTTATTGTCTCCTTGTGTTTTGTTTGTCTTGATAATGTCTCCCTGTGTTTTGTTTGTCTTGTTATTGTCTCCCTGTGTTTTGTTTGTCTTGATAATGTCTGCCTGTGTTTTGTTTGTCTTGTTATTGTCTCCCTGTGTTTTGTTTGTCTTGTTATTGTCTGCCTGTGTTTTGTTTGTCTTGAAATTGACTGCCTGTGTTTTGTTTATCTAGTTTTTGTCTGCCTGTGTTTCGTTTATCTTGATTTTGTCTCCCTGTGTTTTGTTTCTCTTGATATTGTCTGCCTGTGTTTTATTTGTCTTGATTTTGTCTCCCTGTGTTTTGTTTGTCTTGATATTGTCTGCCTGTGTTTTTGTTTGTCTTGAAATGACTGCCTGTGTTTGTTTGTCTTGATATTGTCTGCCTGTGTTTTGTTTGTCTTGATACTGTCTGCCTGTGTTTTGTTTGTCTTGATATTGTCTGCCTGTGTTTTGTTAGTCTTGATACTGTCTGCCTGTGTTTTGTTTGTCTTGATATTGTCTGCCTGTGTTTTGTTTGTCTTGATATTGTCTGCCTGTGTTTTTTTAGTCTTAATAATGGGTGCCTGTGTTTTGTTTTTCCTGACTTTGTCTGCCTAAGTTTATTTAGTCTTGATATTGTCTGCCTTTGTTTTGTTTCTCTTGTTTTTGTCTTCCTGTATGTATTCTTGATATGGTCTTGTGTTTTGTTAGACTTGATATGGTCTGCCTTTGTTTTGTTAGTCTTGTTTCTGTCTTCCTGTGTTTTGTTAGTCCTGATTTTGTTTGCCTGTATTTTATTTGTCTTGATTTGTCTGCCTGTGTTTTGTTATTCATGATTTGTTTGCCTGTGTTTTGTTTGTCTTGATATTGTCTGCCTGTGTTTTGTTTGTCTTGATATTTTCTGCCTGTGTTTTGTTAGTCTTGATATTGTCTGCCTGTGTTTTGTTTGTCTTTATATTGTCTGCCTGTGTTTTGTTAGTCTTGATTAGCCATCCACAGATTACCCTGAAGCGGTTCGGACAAAACAACAAGTGGCGATATTTCCTCATTCAAACTTTCTTCATTGATTTGTCGGAGGAGTCAGAGAGACTGAGGGGATTACAGTTACCCTTTAATGTCAGTCTGTTTCAAAAGCAGATCAAAGTTCCTCACAGGAGCTTTAAATGAGGTGAAAATGTCACCAAACATTCACTTTTCTGTTTCTTTGACTCTCAGGGAAACAGATTGATTTGGGTATTTATTGTTTGGGCTAGTGAACAAATGTTGCACACTTTACACAAAGCATAGAAGGAGATGAACACGTATTTCAGACAGCACTAAGGCAAGTCCTCTTTATAGCAGCAGGTGGTTTTGGACACAGATTGAATAATCAGTACAAACGTTTTAAATGAGGAGACAGTTTGAATAAAAACATGTTTCTGCTGCAGATTGTTTAAGCTCTGAGTTCTAAAGTGTCATTATGACAGAACAGAGGTGTGGGTTCTACATCGCTTACATCATAAAGAGGCAGAGATCAGATAAATAGGAGTTTGGTAGATTTACTCTGAGTGAGGAGAGATTTCTCTGAGAGGAGAGCTGTTTTTTGTTGTTGAAGAGAGAGATTTTTCTGAGTTTGCAAAGATTCAAACTTTAAGGTTTGTTTTCAGTCTTTAAACCTGACACTGAGAACTAACTGGAGAAAAGTCAGCTGGTAAGACTCAAATACACCATGATTGTGCTTTAAGGTAATGTTTAAAGGTGCATTTTTAGACTAATATTGAGATACAACATAAACTAAGATGTTTTTTGTAGCAGTGATTTCAATGCAGGATTTTAGCTGGTGGTCATTTGTTGAATTGTTCTGAGCCCAAGTATAACATGTAAAGAAACTGTCTGGACTAAAGAGTGGGATTATATTGAACTGTCTCAGTTTTTGAAATGACTAAAGTACTGATGTGATCCTGTGATCTCCACTCTTATCTTTTTAAAACGTTCATACTTTATTTGTTTCTTTGCCTTCACTAAATAAAGAAACATTCACTTTACAGTGAGGGGTGCTTCAGTAAGGTGTCCAGGTGCCAGAACCTCAAAACCAAAGAGGCCATCAAGATCCTGAAAAAGGATCCTGGATTCTGAGAAAGAGGACTCCCAGACTTCTTTTGATTCTTACAACATATCAATAGATTCATCTGCTCATCACTATGTATTACACACTCCATTATACTGCTCCATAAGAAGGTCCAAGGTATACACACTGTTGTTCTGTCTCCTCAGGTGTCCATCTTAAAGGTCATCTCAGTCCTCAATCCAGATGCCACCGATTTGGTGAAGTTTTTCGAGCAGTTCGATCACATGGGACGAACCTGCCTCGCATTTGAGATGCTAGACACAAAACCTCTATGACCTGCTCTCACACCGGGATTGGGAATCAATGTTCCTGAATGAGATCAGACCAATTGCAAAGCAGGGAGTTAAAATTGTTTTACAGAGCCAATCTTCTGCTGTACATATCTCCCACAGATCAACGCAGACTGTACACAGCCGAGAATATAAAAGTGAACCTTTCTGTGTGGTCTCTGCAGCTCTTTGTTACATTGGATGCACTGAAGACTCTTGGCATCTTGCATACTGATATAAAACCAGATAACATCATGGTTATCAATGAGCTGGATCTGAACTTAACCTAGCTTTAGACTCCTGAGGAATACACAGCTGTGAGCGGAATTGTTTTGTTTGTCTTAAGTCTTGATTTTGTCTTCCTGTGTTTTGTTTGTCTTGATAATGTTTGCCTGTGTTTTGTTTGTCTTGTTATTGTCTCCCTGTGTTTTGTTTGTCTTGTTATTGTCTGCCTGTGTTTTGTTTGTCTTGATAATGTCTGCCTGTGTTTTTTAGTCTTGATAATGTCTGCCTGTGTTTTGTTTGTCTTGATGTTGTCTGCCTGTGTTTTGTTTGTCTTGATGTTGTCTGCCTGTGTTTTTTAGTCTTGATAATGTCTGCCTGTGTTTTGTTTGTCTTGATGTTGTCTGCCTGTGTTTTTTAGTCTTGATAATGTCTGCCTGTGTTTTGTTTGTCTTGATAATGTTTGCCTGTGTTTTGTTTGTCTTGTTATTGTCTCCCTGTGTTTTGTTTGTCTTGTTTTGTCTGCCTATGTTTGTTGTCTTGTTATTGCTCCCTGTGTTTGTTTGTCTTGTTATGTCTCCCTGTGTTTGTTTGTCTTGTTATTGTCTCCCTGTGTTTGTTGTCTCGTTATGTCTCCCTGTGTTTTGTTTGTCTTGAAATTGTTCCCTGTGTTTTGTTTGTCTTGTTTTTGTCTCCGTGTTTTGTTTGTCTTGTTATTGTCTCCCTGTGTTTTGTTTGTCTTGTTATTGTCTCCCTGTGTTTTGTTTGTCTTGTTATTGTCTGCCTGTGTTTTGTTTGTCTTGTTTTTGTCTCCGTGTTTTGTTTGTCTTGTTATTGTCTCCCTGGTTTTGTTGTGTCTTGTATGTCTCCCTGTGTTTGTTGTCTTGTTTTTGTCTCCCTGTGTTGTTTGTCTCGTTATTGTCTCCCTGTGTTTTGTTTGTCTCGTTATTGTTTCCATGTGTTTGTTTGTCTTGTTTTGTCTCCGTGTGTTTTGTTTGTCTTGTTTTTGTCTGCCCTGTGTTTTGTTTGTCTCCTGTTTATGTCTCCCTGTGTTTTGTTTGTCTTCGTTATTGTCTTGCCTGTGTTTTGTTTGTTCGTATTTGTCTTCCCTGTGTTTTGTTTGTCTTGTTATTGTTCTCCCTGTGTTTTGCTTTGTCTAAGTTTTGTCTGCCCTGTGTTTTGTTTGTCTTGTAATTTGTCTGCCCTGTGTTTTGTTTGTCTTGTTATTGTCTCCCGTGTGTTTTGTTTGTCTTGTTATTTGTCTGCCTGTGTTTTGTTTGTCTGTTTATTGTCTGCCCTATGTTTTGTTTGTCTTGTTTTTGTATGCCTTGTGTTTTGTTTGTTCTATTTTATGATCTCCCTGTGTTTGTTTGTCTTGTTTTTGTTTCCTAGCCTATGTTTTGTGTTTGTCTTGTTATTGTCTCCCTGTGTTTTGTTTGTCTTGTTTTGGTCTGCCCTAGTGTTTTGTTTGTCTTCGTTATTGTCTCCCTGTGTTTTGTTTGTCTCGTGATATTGTCTCCCTGTGTTTTTGCTTGTCTTGTTAAATTGTCTCCTGTGTTTTGTTGTCTTGTTTGTCTTGTGTTTTGTTTGTCTTGTTATTGTCTCCTGTGTTTTGTTTGTCTTGTTTTGTCTCCCTGTGTTTTGTTGTCTTGTTTTGTCTCCCTGTGTTTTGTTTGTCTTTATTGTTCTCCCTGTTTTGTTGTCTTGAAATTTTCTGCCTGCCTGTTTGTGTTGTGTTTTTGTCTGCCTGTGTTGTGTTGTCTTGTTTTTGTCTGCCTGTGTTTTGTTTGTCTTGTTTTTGTCTCCCTGTGTTTGTTTGTCTGTTATGCCGTGTTTTGTTTGTCTTGATATTGTCTGCCTGTGTTTGTTTGTCTTGTTTTTGTCTGCCTGTGTTTGTTTGTCTTGTTATTGTCTCCCTGTGTTTTGTTTGTCTTGATAATGTCTGCCTGTGTTTTGTTTGTCTGTTTGTCTCCCGTGTTTTGTTGTCTTGATAATGTCTGCCTGTGTTGTTTGCTTGTTATTGTCTCCCTGTGTTTTGTTTGTTGTTATTGTCTGCCTGTGTTTTGTTTGTCTTGTTATTGTCTCCCTGTGTTTTGTTTGTCTTGTTTTTGTCTCCCTGTGTTTTGTTTGTCTTGTTTTGTCTCCCTGTGTTTTGTTTGTCTTGTTATTGTCTCCCTGTGTTTTGTTTTGTCTTGTTATTGTCTGCCTGTGTTTTGTTTGTCTTGTTTTTGTCTCCGTGTTTTGTTTGTCTGTTATTGTCTCCCTGTGTTTGTTTGTCTTGTTATTGTCTCCCTGTGTTTTGTTTTGTCTTGTTTTTGTCTCCCTGTGTTTTGTTTTGTCTTGTTTTTGTCTCCCTGTGTTTTGTTTGTCTTGTTATTGTCTCCCTGTGTTTTGTTTGTCTTGAAATTTTCTGCCTGCCTGTTTTGTTTGTCTTGTTTTTGTCTGCCTGTGTTTTGTTTGTCTTGTTTTTGTCTGCCTGTGTTTTGTTTGTCTTGTTATTGTCTCCCTGTGTTTTGTTTGTCTTGTTATTGTCTGCCTGTGTTTTGTTTGTCTTGTTATTGTCTGCCTGTGTTTTGCTTGTTTTTGTCTGCCTGTGTTTTGTTTGTATGTATTGTCTCCTGTGTTTTGTTTGTCTTGATATTGTTTGCCTGTGTTTTTTTTTTAGTCTTGTTATTGTCTCCCTGTGTTTTGTTTGTCTTGTTATTGTTTGCCTGTGTTTTTTTTTAGTCTTGTTATTGTCTCCTGTGTTTTGTTTGTCTTGTTATTGTCTCCCTGTGTTTTGTGTTGTTTTGTTCCTGTGTTGTTTGTTTGTTATTGTCTGCCTGTGTGTTGTCTTGTTATTGTCTCCCTGTGTTTTGTTTGTCTTGATATTGTCTCCTGTGTTTTGTTTGTGTTGATATTGTCTCCCTGTGTTTTGTTAGTCTGTGTTTAGGACTGCTGTATCTGTTTGTCTCGATATTGTATGCCTATGTTTTGTATGTTTGTTTTGTTGCCTTGTTTGCTTGTTTTGTCTGCCTATGTTTGTTTGTGTGTTTTGTTTGCCTGTGTTTTGTTTGTCTTGTTATTGTCTCCCAGTGTTTTTTTTGTCTTGATATTGTCTGCGTGTGTTTTGCTTGTCTTAAAATTGTCTGCCTGTGTTTTGTTTGTCTTGAAATTGACTGCATGTGTTTTGTTTGTCTTGTTATTGTCTCCCTGTGTTTTGTTTGTCTTGTTATTGTCTGCCTGTGTTTTGTTTGTCTTGATATTGTCTCCCTGTGTTTTGTTTGTCTTGTTATTGTCTGCCTGTGTTTTGTTTGTCTTGTTTTTGTCTGCCTGTTTTTGTTTGTCTTGTTATTGTCTCCCTGTGTTTTGCTTGTCTTAAAATTGTCTGCCTGTGTTTTGTTTGTCTTGATTTTGTTTGCCTGTGTTTTGTTTGTCTTGTTATTGTCTGCCTGTGTTTTGTTTGTCTTGATATTGTCTGCCTGTGTTTTGCTTGTCTTGATTTTGTTTGCCTGTGTTTTGTTTGTCTTGATATTGTCTGCATGTGTTTTGTTTGTATTGGAATTGACTGACTGTGATTTGTTTGTCTTGATTTTGTCTGCCTGTGTTTTTTTAATCTTGATATTGTCTGCCTGTTTTGTTTGTCTTGAAATTTTCTGCCTGTTTTGTTTGTCTTGATTTTGTCTGCCTGTGTTTTGTTAGTCTTGATATTGTCTACCTGTGTTTTGTTTGTCTTGATTTTGTCTGCCTGTGTTTTGTTTGTCTTGATATTGTCTGCCTGTTTTGTTTGTCTTGAAATTGACTACCTGTGTTTTGTTTGTCTCTATATTGTCTTCCTGTGTTTTGTTTTCCTGATTTTGTCTGCCTGTGTTTTGTCAGTCTTGATATTGTCTGCCTGTGTTTTGATTGTCTTGAAATTGTCTGCCTGTGTTTTGTCTGTCTTAAAATTGTCTGCCTGTGTTTTGTCTGTCTTGAAATTATCTGCCTGTGTTTTGTCTGTCTTGAAATTGTCTGCCTTTGTTTTGATTGTCTTGAAATTGTCTGCCTGTGTTTCGATTGTGTGAAATTGTCTCCGTGTGTTTTGTTTGTCTTGTTTTTGTCTCCCTGTGTTTGTTTGTCTCGTTATTGTCTCCTTGTGTTTTGTTTGTCTTGTTATTGTCTCCCTGTGTTTTGTTTGTCTTGATAATGTCTGCCTGTGTTTTGTTTGTCTTGTTATTGTCTCCCTGTGTTTCGTTTGTCTTGATAATGTCTGCCTGTGTTTTGTTTGTGTTGATATTGTCTCCCTGTGTTTTGTTTGTCTTGTTATTGTCTGCCTGTGTTTTGTTTGTCTTGTTATTGTCTCCCTGTGTTTTGTTTGTCTTGTTATTGTCTCCCTGTGTTTGTTTGTCTTGTTTTTGTCTCCCTGTGTTTTGTTTGTCTTGTTATTGTCTGCCTGTGTTTTGTTTGTCTTGTTATTGTCTCCCTGTGTTTTGTTTGTCTTGATATTGTCTCCCTGTGTTTTGTTTGTCTTGTTATTGTCTGCCTGTGTTTTGTTTGTCTTGATATTGTCTCCCTGTGTTTTGTTAGTCTTGTTTAGGACTGCCTGTATCTTGTTTGTCTCGATATTGTATGCCTATGTTTTGTCTGTCTTGTTTTTGTCTGCCTTTGTTTTGCTTGTTTTTGTCTGCCTATGTTTTGTTTGTCTTGATTTTGTTTGCCTGTGTTTTGTTTGTCTTGTTATTGTCTCCCAGTGTTTTTTTTGTCTTGATATTGTCTGCGTGTGTTTTGCTTGTCTTAAAATTGTCTGCCTGTGTTTTGTTTGTCTTGAAATTGACTGCATGTGTTTTGTTTGTCTTGTTATTGTCTCCCTGTGTTTTGTTTGTCTTCATATTGTCTGCCTGTGTTTTGTTTGTCTTGATATTGTCTCCCTGTGTGTTTGTTTGTCTTGTTATTGTCTGCCTGTGTTTTGTTTGTCTTGATATTGTCTGCCTGTTTTGTTTGTCTTGTATTGTCTCCCTGTGTTTTGTTTGTCTTGATATTGTCTGCCTGTGTTTGCTTGTCTTAAAATTGTCTGCCTGTGTTTTGTTTGTCTTGATTTTGTTTGCCTGTGTTTTGTTTGTCTTGCTATTGTCTGCCTGTGTTTCGTTTGTCTTGATATTGTCTGCATGTGTTTTGTTTGTATTGGAATTGACTGACTGTGATTTGTTTGTCTTGATTTTTGTCTACCTGTGTTTTTTTAATCTTGATATTGTCTGCCTGTTTTGTTTGTCTTGAAATTTTCTGCCTGTTTGTTTTGTCTTGATTTTGTCTGCCTGTGTTTTGTTAGTCTTGATATTGTTCGCCTGTGTTTTGTTAATCTTGATATTGTCTACCTGTGATTTGTTTGTCTTGATTTTGTCTGCCTGTGTTGTTTGTCTTGATTTTGTCTGCCTGTGTTTTGTTTGTCTTGATATTGTCTGCCTGTTTTGTTTGTCTTGAAATTGACTACCTGTGTTTTGTTTGTCTCGATATTGTCTTCCTGTGTTTTGTTTTTCCTGATTTTGTCTGCCTGTGTTTTGTCAGTCTTGATATTGTCTGCCTGTGTTTTGATTGTCTTGAAATTGTCTGCCTGTGTTTTGTCTGTCTTAAAATTGTCTGCCTGTGTTTTGTCTGTCTTGAAATTATCTGCCTGTGTTTTGTCTGTCTTGAAATTGTCTGCCTTTGTTTTGATTGTCTTGAAATTGTCTGCCTGTGTTTCGATTGTGTGAAATTGTCTGCCTGTGTTTTGATTGTCTTGAAATTGTCTGCCTGTGTTTTGTCTGTCTTGAAATTGTCTGCCTGTGTTTTGATTGTCTTGAAATTGTCTGCCTGTGTTTTTTTGGTCTTGAAATTGACTGGATGTGTTTTGTTTGTCTTGATTTTGTCTGCCTGTGTTTTGTTTTTCTTGATATTGTTTGCCTGTGTTTTGTTAGTCTTGATATTGTCTGCCTGTGTTTTGTTAGTCTTGATTTTGTCTGCCTGTGTTTTGTTTGTCTTGATATTGTCTGCCTGTGTTTTGTTAGTCTTGATATTGTCTGCCTGTGTTTTGTTAGTCTTGATATTGTTTGCCTGTGTTTTGTTTTTCTTGATATTGTCTCCCTGTTTGGTTTCACCTGATATTGTCTGCCTGTTTTTTTTTTTGTCTTCATTTTTTCTGCTTGTTTTGTTTGTCTTGAAATTTTCTGCCTGTTTTGTTTGTCTTGAAATTGTCTACCTGTGATTTGTTTGTTTTGTTTTTTTCTGCCTGTGTTTTCTTTAGTCTTAATAATGTCTGCCTGTGTTGTTAGTCTTGATATTGTCTGCCTGTGTTTTGTTTGTCTTGATATTGTCTGCCTGTGTTTTGTTTGTCTTGATATTGTCTCCCTGTGTTTTGTTTGTCTTGTTTTTGTCTCCCTGTGTTTTGTTTGTCTTGTTATTGTCTGCCTGTGTTTTGTTTGTCTTGATATTGTCTGCATGTGTTTTGTTTGTCTTGTTATTGTCTCCCTGTGTTTTTGTTTGTCTTGCTATTGTCTGCCTGTGTTTCGTTTGTCTTGATATTGTCTGCCTGTGTTTGCTTGTCTTAAAATTGTCTGCCTGTGTTTTGTTTGTCTTGATTTTGTTTGCCTGTGTTTTGTTTTTCTTGATATTGTCTGCATGTGTTTTGTTTGTATTGGAATTGACTGACTGTGATTTGTTTGTCTTGATTTTGTCTGCCTGTGTTTTTTTAATCTTGATATTGTCTGCCTGTTTTGTTTGTCTTGAAATTTTCTGGCTGTTTTGTTTGTCTTGATATTGTCTGCCTGTTTTGTTTGTCTTGAAATTGTCTGCCTGTGTTTTGATTGTCTTGAAATTGTCTGCCTGTGTTTTGTCTGTCTTGATATTGTCTGCCTGTGTTTTGATTGTCTTGAAATTGTCTGCCTGTGTTTTGTCTGTCTTAAAATTGTCTGCCTGTGTTTTGTCTGTCTTGAAATTATCTGCCTGTGTTTTGTCTGTCTTGAAATTGTCTGCCTTTGTTTTGATTGTCTTGAAATTGTCTGCCTGTGTTTCGATTGTGTGAAATTGTCTGCCTGTGTTTTGATTGTCTTGAAATTGTCTGCCTGTGTTTTGTCTGTCTTGAAATTGTCTGCCTGTGTTTTTTTAGTCTTGAAATTGACTGGATGTGTTTTGTTTGTCTTGATTTTGTCTGCCTGTGTTTTGTTTTTCTTGATATTGTCTGCCTGTGTTTGTTGTCTTGATATTGTCTGCCTGTGTTTTGTGTTTCCGTGATTTGTCTGCCTGTGTTTTGTTTTTCTTGATATTGTTTGCCTGTGTTGTTGTTGTCTTGAATTGTCTGCCTGTGTCTGTTTGTCTTGATTTATGTCTCCTGTTGTTTTGTTAGTCTTGATATTGTTCGCCTGTGTTTGTTAGTCTTGTTATTGTCTGCCTGTATTTTGTTTTTCTTGATATTGTCTGCCTGTGTTTTGTTGTCTTGATATTGTCTGCCTGTGTTTTGTTAGGTCCTTGATATTGTCTTGCTGTGTTTTGGATTTTTCTTGATATTGTCCTGCCTGTGTTTTGTAGTCTGCTTGATATTGTCTGCCTGTGTTTGTTTAGGTCTGATATTGTTTGCCTGTGTTTTGTTAGTCTTGATATTGTCTCCCTGTTTGGTTTCACCTGATATTGTCTGCCTGTTTTTTTTTGTCTTCATTTTTTCTGCTTGTTTTGTTTGTCTTGAAATTTTCTGCCTGTTTTGTTTGTCTTGAAATTGTCTACCTGTGATTTGTTTGTCTTGTTTTTTTCTGCCTGTGTTTTCTTTAGTCTTATATGTCGCCTGTGTTGTTAGTCTTGATATTGTCCCTGCCTTGTTTTGTTTGCCGTCTTGTTATGGTCTGCCTGTGTTTTGTTTGTCTTGATATTGTCTCCCTGTGTTTTGTTTGTCTTGTTTTTGTCTCCCTGTGTTTTGTTTGTCTTGTTATTGTCTGCCTGTGTTTTGTTTGTCTTGATATTGTCTGCATGTGTTTTGTTTGTCTTGATATTGTCTGCCTGTTTTGTTTGTCTTGATTTTGTTTGCCTGTGTTTTGTTTGTCTTGATATTGTCTGCCTGTGTTTTGTTTGTCTTGATATTGTCTGCCTGTGTTTTGTTTGTCTTGATATTGTCTGCCTGTGTTTTGTTTGTCTTGATATTGTCTGCCTGTGTTTTGCTTGTCTTAAAATTGTCTGCCTGCGTTTTGTTTGTCTTGATTTTGTTTGCCTGTGTTTTTTTTTTGATATTTTCTGCATTTTGTTTTGTTTGTATTGAATGACTGACTGTGATTTGTTTGTCTTGATTTGTCTGCCTGTGTTTTTTAATCTTGATATGTCTGCCTGTTTTGTTTGTCTTGAAATTTTCTGGCTGTTTGTTTGTCTTGATATTGTCTGCCTGTGTTTGTCTGTCCTTGAAATGTCTGCCTGTGTTTTTTAGTCTTGAAATTGACTCTGATGTGTTTTTGTTTGTCTTGATATGTTGCATGTGTTTTGTTTTTCCTGATTTGTATTCCTTGTTTGTTTTTCTGATTTTGTCTGCCTGTGTTTTGTTTTTCCTGATTTTGTCTGCCTGTGTTTTGTTTTTCTTGATATTGTTTGCCTGTGTTTTGTTAGTCTTGATATTGTCTGCCTGTTTTGTTAGTCTTGATATTGTCTGCCTGTGTTTTGATTGTCTTGAAATTGTCTGCCTGTGTTTTGTCTGTCTTGAAATTGTCTGCCTGTGTTTTTTTAGTCTTGAAATTGACTGGATGTGTTTTGTTTGTCTTGATATTGTTTGCCTGTGTTTTGTTTTTCCTGATTTTGTCTGCCTGTGTTTTGTTTTTCCTGATTTTGTCTGCCTGTGTTTTGTTTTTCCTGATTTTGTCTGCCTGTGTTTTGTTTTTCTTGATATTGTTGCCTGTGTTTGTTAGTCTTGATATTGTCTTGCCTGTTTTGTTTGTCTTGATAATGTCTGCCTGTGTTTTGTTTGCCTTGATATTGTCTCCCTGTGTGTTGTAAGTCTTGATATTGTCTGCCTGTTTAGTTTGTCTTGATAATGTCTGCCTGTGTTTTGTTTTTCCTGATTTTGTCTGCCTGAATTTTGTTAGTCTTGATATTGTCTGCCAGTGTTTTGTTAGTCTTGATATTTTCTGTCTATGTTTTGTTAGTCTTGATATTGTCTGCCTGTGTTTTGTTAGTCTTGATATTGTCTGCCTGTTTTGTTTGTCTTGATAATGTCTGCCTGTTTTTTGTTTGTCTTGATTTTGTCTGCCTGTGTTTTTTTAGTCTTGATATTGTCTGCCTGTGTTTTGTCTGTCTTGAAATTGTTTGCCTGTGTTTTGTTTTTCTTGATATTGTCTGCCTGTGTTTTTTTTTTCCTGATTATGTCTGCCTGTGTTTTGTTAGTCTTGATATTGTCTGCCTGTGTTTTGTTAGTCTTGATATTGTCTGCCTGTGTTTTGATTGTCTTGAAATTGTCTGCCTGTGTTTTGTCTGTCTTAAAATTGTCTGCCTGCGTTTTGTCTGTCTTGAAATTTTCTGCCTTTGTTTTGATTGTCTTGAAATTGTCTGCCTGTGTTTTGTTAGTCTTGAAATTGTCTGCCTGTGTTTTGTTAGTCTTGATATTGTTTGCCTGTGTTTTGTTAGTCTTGATATTGTTTGCCTGTGTTTTGTTAGTCTTGATATTGTTTGCCTGTGTTTTGTTAGTCTTGATATTGTTTGCCTGTGTTTTGTTAGTCTTGATATTGTTTGCCTGTGTTTTGTTAGTCTTGATATTGTTTGCCTGTGTTTTGTTAGTCTTGATATTGTCTCCCTGTTTGGTTTCACCTGATATTGTCTGCCTGTTTTTTTTTTGTCTTCATTTTTTCTGCCTGTTTTGTTTGTCTTGAAATTGTCTACCTGTGATTTGTTTGTCTTGTTTTTTTCTGCCTGTGTTTTCTTTAGTCTTAATAATGTCTGCCTGTTTTGTTAGTCTTGATATTGTCTGCCTGTGTTTTTTTAGTCTTGATATTGTCTCCCTGTTTGGTTTCACCTGATATTGTCTGCCTGTTTTTTTTTTGTCTTCATTTTTTCTGCCTGTTTTGTTTGTCTTGAAATTGTCTACCTGTGATTTGTTTGTCTTGTTTTTTTCTGCCTGTGTTTTCTTTAGTCTAATAATGTCTGCCTGTTTTGTTAGTCTTGATATTGTCTGCCTGTGTTTTTTTAGTCTTGATAATGTCTGCCTGTGTTTTGTTTGTCTTGATATTGTCTGCTTGTTTTGTTTGTCTTGAAATTGACTACCTGTGTTTTGTTTGTATTGATATTGTCTCCCTGTGTTTCGTTTGCCTTGATATTGTCTCCCTGTGTGTTGTAAGTCTTGATATTGTCTGCCTGTTTAGTTTGTCTTGATAATGTCTGCCTGTGTTTTTTTTGTCTTGATATTGTCTGCCTGTGTTTTGTTTGCCTTGATTTTGTCTGCCTGTGTGTTGTTTGTCTTGATATTGTCTGCCTGTGTTTTGTTTGTCTTGTTATTGTCTGCCTGTGTTTTGTTTGTCTTGATATTGTCTGCCTGTGTTTTGTTTTAGTCTTGATTTTGTTATTCTTTGTTTTGCTCTGTAATTGTCTATTGTTTGATTTTGTAGCTGTAAGGTTTTAAAGTCTTACTGTGTCTTTGTTGTGAAGGTACCTGCCTTGGGACTACGGATGAAATTTAGCATCTGTGCTAAATATGGCACATTTACATTGATGTTCAATGCATTCATGTCGATCAAAATGCATTATTAATATATGCATTAATAATGATTGTGGACTCTAAGGGTTGCTTAATCATTAGTATCACCGCACAGTGTTTTTGGTGTCATGGTGAGATGGTCCCTCTCCATCTAAGTGTCTTAGGTCTCTCTCTCCTTCTCTTTCCCTGTCCCTTTGTATATCTTTGTGTAATCTTTCTTTTACTTTCTCTTATTTTTTTTGGTCCACCTAGGTGTTCACGCCCTCTTTTACAGAACATGATGTTAGCTGTCAATAAAAGATAGGCCAGAGTTCAGAGAGGGATGGTGATGGTTGCATGCACACAGTCACAAGCACAGAAGAAAAATGTTCTCTTTCTTTTCTTTTGCTGCAAGAATAAAGTGCATTAATATTTGACAGTTTGTGACAAACATGACACAAACCAGAAATATATATGCAGACAAGAGAAAGAAGAATAAAAGAAGGAAAGAAAAAAAAAGAAAGAAAGAAAAGAAAAGAAAAAATATAATAATAATACAAATAAATAAATAAACAAATCATCAATGATTCCTTCATCATTGATTTAAACATCTAACTTTGAATGAACTCCAGGGTGTCCTCCGCACCATCTTGATACTGTAGATTAAAGATATGTGGAAAAGAGAGCAGCAAGCCCGGAGACCAAAGATGCTTGTTTAACAAACACACTCTTAGAATTGTGGCAACAGGATAGGAGACACTGTATGCTGTGAGAGAAGAGCAAGAACTCTGCTGTCACTGATACAATACTCACAAGGCTACCAGTGAGGGGCTTAGACCTTAGCTTAGACTACTGCCTAACAGTAGTGAGGGGCTTAGACCTTAGCTTAGGTTACTGCCTAACAGTAGTGAGGGACTTAGACCTTAGCTTAGACTACTGCCTAACAGTAGTGAGGGGCTTAGACCTTAGCTTAGGCTACTGCCTAACAGTAGTGAGGGGCTTAGACCTTAGCTTAGGCTACTGCCTAACAGTAGTGAGGGGCTTAGACCTTAGCTTAGACTACTGCCTAACAGTAGTGAGGGACTAAGACCTTAGCTTAGACTACTGCCTAACAGTAGTGAGGGGCTTAGACCTCAGCTTAGGCTACTGCCTAACAGTAGTGAGGGGCTTAGACCTTAGCTTAGGCTACTGCCTAACAGTAGTGAGGGGCTTAGACCTTAGCTTAGGCTACTGCCTAACAGTAGTGAGGGGCTTAGACCTTAGCTTAGGCTACTGCCTAACAGTAGTGAGGGGCTTAGACCTTAGCTTAGGCTACTGCCTAACAGTAGTGAGGGGCTTAGACCTCAGCTTAGGCTACTGCCTAACAGTAGTGAGGGGCTTAGACCTTAGCTTAGGCTACTGCCTAACAGTAGTGAGGGGCTTAGACCTTAGCTTAGGCTACTGCCTAACAGTAGTGAGGGGCTTAGACCTTAGCTTAGGCTACTGCCTAACAGTAGTGAGGGGCTTAGACCTTAGCTTAGACTACTGCCTAACAGTAGTGAGGGGCTTAGACCTTAGCTTAGGCTACTGCCTAACAGTAGTGAGGGCTTAGACCTTAGCTTAGGCTACTGCCTAACAGTAGTGAGGGGCTTAGACCTTAGCTTAGGCTACTGCCTAACAGTAGTGAGGGGCTTAGACCTTAGCTTAGGCTACTGCCTAACAGTAGTGAGGGGCTTAGACCTTAGCTTAGGCTACTGCCTAACAGTAGTGAGGGGCTTAGACCATAGCTTAGGCTACTGCCTAACAGTAGTGAGGGGCTTAGACCTTAGCTTAGGCTACTGCCTAACAGTAGTGAGGGGCTTAGACCTTAGCTTAGACTACTGCCTAACAGTAGTGAGGGGCTTAGACCTTAGCTTAGGCTACTGCCTAACAGTAGTGAGGGGCTTAGACCTTAGCTTAGGCTACTGCCTAACAGTAGTGAGGGGCTTAGACCTTAGCTTAGGCTACTGCCTGACAGTAGTGAGGGGCTTAGACCTTAGCTTAGGCTACTGCCTAACAGTAGTGAGGGGCTTAGACCTTAGCTTAGGCTACTGCCTAACAGTAGTGAGCTGATCAAAAGATGAAAAAAGAAACAACACAAGATGACACAAGAGGGAAAATACCTCCTGCTGTCACATCATTTGTCTTCATTGTCTAAATTGGTATAAATACTTGACCTGAGCGTGAGTGGGAGGAAAGATATCTAGCACTAATGCGGTCAGAGGATGAAAGAGGACTAACACAACAACAGGTTTTTTTTGTACGTGTTTTGAAGTCATGAAATGTTAAGAAAAACACTGAATAACAGGAAACACTTTTGTGGCTCATCTAAACATAAAAAGAATAAGAAAATGTCATACACTGCAAAAAAAAAAAAGTTGGGCAAACTCAAAATTTTAAGGCAACAAACTTCAGCAAAATTTTAAGTTGGGCAATTAAACTTAACCTTTGAAGTTTTGCTTTTGAGTTGGCTCAACTTTTAATTCTCATTTTTGTGAACTCAACTAGAAGTTGTAGTGACTCATAATTTCACATTACTATTACCTACAATTCTTACTTCTATGAACTTCTTGTAAATTGTAGTGACTTATTATTTCACACAGTGATTACTTAAAATTCTTACTTTTGTGAACTTATTTTAAGTTGTAGTGAATTATTATTTAACATTATTATTACTTAAAATTCTTACTTTTGTGAACTTATTGTAAGTTGTAGTGAATTATTATTTCACACAGTGATTACTTAAAATTCTTAATTATATTCAGCTATTGTAAGTAAAAGCAATTTATAATTTCACGTTGTTTCACAGATAGTGAAGAATGTATTTTTGTAAATAGAACCCACTTTAATTTAGCGAAGTTAAATTAGTAGAATGATTTGAGAGTAATCTGAAACTCACATTGCAATAGCTAATAATGTTAATCAAACTCATTAAGACCACTAACTTCCCATCAAATCTAAAATAATTACAGATGTGTCATAGACGTTCAAAACTTTGGTTTTATTTTGTCTGTTCAAAATAACTTCAGACCCAAAACTGTCCCAATCTCAGAAGTGAACTTGTGCTGTAACACTGCATCCATCTTTGAGGTTAAGCAATATACTACCCAAGATTAAAAAACACTGTCATGTACACAACAACATGTCACATACAGAACACAAATACCAACATGTAGAGATTAAACACTATTAATCTAATAACTCTTAAGGCTACTGTGAGAACTTTCAGTCTGAAAATTATCAGCAAATGCTTCTGTAATACTGCTCAATGGTACAGTATGTGTAATCAATTCACACAAATTCAATATCTTACATATTGAAGAAAACAAACAGAAAAATACAAACTAATGAGACAATTAACTGTCCCAATCTTAGCAGTGAACTGTTGCTGTAACATTGTATACTAGTATACATGGAGGTTAAGTAATCTAACCCATTCATCAATGAATATAACATGTCATGGATTCAACAGCAAACAGAACAAGTATAGATTCATCTTTATTAATCTAATCAAACTATTAACAATGCAGCTGTGAGAACTTTAAGCATTGAAATGGTCAGCTCAATGAAGGAGTTTGTTTCTCAGGGATCTGACCCTTGCAGACCGGTCTGTTCCAAGATCCATAAAAACGTTCTGGATTGTCTCGAATGTGTACCTCAGGTCTTTTGGGTACCTGAGGTTTAGAGCGTAGATCAGCCCAAACAGGTAAGCCAAAGCTGTTGGCAGGTCAGGGAGATCTTTTAGGACAATGGCTTCTTCTACAACCACAGCAACACTCAGGACACTCGCGGGAGCTGCAGTATCATCATCCTCCAGCACAGTGAGGATACCCACAATGACGCCCTTTGTCTGCTCCTCCTCTGGGTCAGTGGCCTTGTGATGACAGACAGGAAGTGATCAACAAATGAATGTAAATATACTGCAAACATTCATTATTAAAATACTGTAACTCAGAAGAAGCTGCTAGTCTGAAATAATTGAATCAAATAGTTTTTCCAACTAGAATGCAATATTACCATATTAAACATTTCCATCCCATACCCCACAGCCAAAAATGTAACCACCAAATGTAACAGACCAATTGGAAACGATTTGATCAAGTCATATCCAGCACAGTACAACTATGAAACTTTGGGCACTGAGACAGATGAAGAGAACAAGGAGGAAAGTGAAATGAACAGCCTGGAAAGAGTCTAGAAAGAGACAAAGGGGCAGTGAGGTAATGGTTGAAGTCAAACTAAAGTACAGCATCATTAATAAAGTATGATAACATATCTACAGTTTCTACTTTTAACAACTCACACAACAGTTTCTGAAGAGCTTCTCATGACTGTCACGAAGAAACAAGGGAAGGCCCTTCATGGCTGCAGTTTGGCGATGTGCTGTGATGTCAGATGTCTGAAACAGAAACAGTTAAATAAAAGATTACAAGATGTCACTGACATACAGTAAACTGAGAGGAAACAGCAGTCCTCTTCCTTATCCAGAAAATACCGGTTGAATAGAAGTCAAAGACTTACTCCTTTTAAAGGGTAACCAGCATTTTTCCACTTTGGCCCTATGGCAACTCACTGTCAGAGTATTTCCACTGAAGGTGCTTTTTTGTTACACTGACAGGCTAAGACTGTTATAGTCAGTGTGTGACAACATTATGGAAAGTATCCATACAAAGCCAGACCTTTTTTAGAGGAGAAAGATACCTTTTGTTCATCCAGAAAGAGCAACCGTATCGCTCTGTTGAACACCACCAGACTCCATCTACAGAAACAGTATTTTTATGTCTGGTCAACCACTACAAAAACTGCTTAGTTTTGTTTGTGTTATGGTGTCAGTCCCTTAGGTAATGTACTAGTGGATTTAGTCTGAGGGTTTGACACTAACAGTATCATTTTACATGGGAACAATTGCTACAGAAATATTAGGGATGTAACGGTATTGTAAATATCGCGGTATTTCGGAATCAAAATTCTCACAATAATACCGTGGCATGTGACGGTATCAAACAGGGACTCGGAGGACTCCCGCTAGTGTAGTTTTTTCTGGCGCCATTGAGTGGGCCGGTCTGAGAAGCAAACAACATCTCCCATGATCCCCTGCGCAGTGCAGGAAGAGATGACGGAAAGCACAGAGGGGGAGCAGAGCGGGAAACTTAAACCAGTGGAACCTCCTGCAAAGTTTAAACTGAAGTATGGACGCATTTTGGTTTTGCAGTAAACAAAAACGATCGAGTAGAAAACATGACGGACATGCAAAAAAAAACAGTTTGCAGACACTGCCAGACCGCCAACGTCTACGAGTCGGGGAATACAAGTGATATGAGAACACACCTGATGAATCATCCCCCTGCAGCCGTTTTCAGTGGTGGACAATGAGGGATTTAAAAGAGATTTTTTTATTTGCTTGTTACTTGAAACACTGGATGTGCCTGCACTGCTCATTGCACTTGAAAAGACCTGTTGGTAGTAGGGCTGTCAACGAATAGTCTAAATTCGAATATTAAAAAAAAACGGAGATTCCATTATGAAAATTAATATTCGACTGTGGAAAAAAAACACAACAGCAGCTGCTTTGAGAATGTGCGCACTGCATGACAGGTCAGGGACAGGTCACAGGAGTCACACATGAACAGCATGAAGCAGACTGCAGAGAGAAATCTTTCCATGCCCGGATCCTCAGTGTGCTCTGAACACGTCTTTTCCTCCGCTGGGAACATAGTGAATAAAAAGAGATCGGGCCTCTTCACATGTGGACTGTCTGATCGGCTCTGGCCTCTTCACATGTGGACTGTCTGATCGGCTCTGGCCTCTTCACATGTGGACTGTCTGATCGGCTCTGGCCTCTTCACATGTGGACTGTCTGATCGGCACTAACCTCTTCACACGTGGACTGTCTGATCGGCACTGGCCTCTTCACATGTGGACTGTCTGATCGGCACTGGCCTCTTCACACGTGGACTGTCTGATCGGCACTGGCCTCTTCACATGTGGACTGTCTGATCGGCTCTGGCCTCTTCACATGTGGACTGTCTTCTTCACATGTGGACTGTCTTCTTCACATGGGGACTGTCTTGTGTTTTTGACAAATAACCTGTCCGGCCTAAGACCCTACATTGACAGTGGACTAAAAGAGCTCGACAATCAGTGACACTGGGATAAAATGCAGTTTTTCCTCTTTTTTTTATACAAACGCCAAGAATGTAAGTGGACTACTTTTTCGTTTTTAACTTTAACTTCAATTAATGTGAATAATATTTGCTTCAATCACTGAATGAAGCCTGCCTATATTAGGGACAAGAGTCGGGACCTTTAATTGCTCGCACAAGTCTTGTTCAGCACCATAGACTGTTCAGCACTCACTCAGCGCACTGCGCACAGAGAGGGGAGGGGGGCGAGCGAGCGAGAGGTCTCCGGTCTTAAAGGTGTTACGGTATAGACCATTAGGTCCTTTACTTGTTTTGTAATGTGTAGGTATGTTTTAGGCATGTTATATCTTAAATAAAAATACATGTACAAGTAGTTATGTCTCCTTGTATTAGTTTGTCCACCTGTTATTGACATAATGCACAAATATTGGAATGTCATTTTGGAGCAATTTTGACAGCCCTAGTTGGTAGTAATAAATGTGATTAGAACATTTGAGCATTATGTTTGTGTTCAATTACAGTAAGTGTGTTTATCCTTATCATTCCTGGCACTTCATTTTCCACACTATGACATTTTTTCAAAGTCATCTTATTTTTTTGACAATACCGCAATAATACCGTACCGTGGCTTTAATACCGTGACGATACCGTACCGTGAGATTTTGATATCGTTGCATCCCTAATAAATATTGATTGCGGCAACCTTATCAAAATAAAATGAAATCTCATCACTCCTTCTTATGTCCTTAATTTACACAATAACAAAATGATTACATCCAAAATTCCCCTCTTCACCAAGTCTCTGAAGAAGTCCATTCATCTCTGGTGGAAAAGCTGTCTTCCTCGTCCGATAGAGTTGAAGAAGCCTTGGAGTGTGGTGATTAATGGCTGCTCTGAAGTTGTCTAGTAGGCTCTTGTTGGTGATGCCATGAAACTCTTCCCTGATCTGTTGAAAGATGGAAACAGTAAATTTAGATCCTCAATACAAAGTCAATACAATTTCAACACCATCTTTCAACATATTTCAGCTGTTCTCCATTATTATTTTAAAAAGACTTTCCCAGAAAAACAACATAATATAGTCTTTGTTCAGCTGCTTACCTCTGCCTCGCAAAACATAGCAGGCCACCGTTCCTGGACCTCTGACACCATAGGCTCCATCTCCACAATCTCCTTACACCTCAAAGAGAAAGTAAGCTCCATCTTTTGTCTTATGAGTGCAACATTCTTATTCCTCTTCTTAAACTCCTCAACCAGAGCCAGTCTTTCATCCTCTAGTGGTTCATCACTGTAGTTGTCTGGATGGTCTGGGACATGGTTAATCTCGCCTCGCTTTGCTCTCTTTAAAGAAGGACCTGCACCATCATCTTCATGGCTCTGTTTCTTCTGGTTAATGCTAACCTCATTACAGCCTGCCTGACGTAGTTTGGACCTGTAATTGCCTAGTTTGTATTTTATATTCATTTTCCAACCATCAAACCCTGTTCCACCTCCTGGTTCTCGAAGGCAGGGGTGTGTACTGATGAGAGCAGAAGCAACTGACTCAATCTGGTCTTGATCAGGATAGGCTTTCACATCAAAAACTGCCTGAGCAATCTTGTCCAAAATGTCCATCTTCATGTCTCTTGTAATGTTGATGCCTTTCTTGCTTTTTTCATATTCTTCATTGCCTTTGCGTAACTTTAACTCCACATCATAAGAGAAGGATGGAATGGGAAAGGGTAAGAGCCACTTTGATACACTTCGCAGATAGTTCTTGATAAAAAATGAGGGACTCTGAGGTGACTCTCTGGTGGATAAACTGGCTGTGTCCAGGTAAGATCCAGAATCCACAGAGTCTGAATCTTGTTGACCAGGTGTGGGTAACTCCCAGAGAATGTGTAAGATGGCACGTTCAGGTGGGAACTCATGGATATCAATCAAATTACAGAGAGAATTGTTAAAGTCTGGCTCTCCATATTGGAGTGTGAAGTCGCCTTGAAGTTGAAGATTTTCCCGAATAATGTTTTGCAACTGTTCAACTGATTCTTGTACTTCAGGAAGCACAACTTTTCGAGACACCCTTGGACAGATGTTCACCAGCAGCAATAATCCAGCCTATCAAAAGAGAGAAGAATAAAAGAGGACAGAAAAGTTAAAAAAACAAGACAATTTTCCTGAAAGTTAAATTGATAAACAATTAATATCTTATATTGTTTAAGTTCTGCCCACATGACATCATTTTAATGTGAGAAATGTGCTGCTCACATGCAGATTAAATACTTAGTACATAATACAACACAGAGTGAGTGAAATGATGCAGGCAGGCATGTGCCTTTATGGTCCAAGCTGCAAATAATTATGAATGTGCATTGAATGTTAGGATCTTGTTTGAATGGGAGTAAGGGTAAACAATCAGAGTTAGAGCAACAGAGAGTTTTGTCTATGCAGTGTGATCATTCACTTACCATTCTGTGTCACTTCAATGGAGCAGGCACACTTTCGGAGTCACCAGGACCTTCCCTCCCACTGTGTATGGAACCAATGGATCATGGTTGTTGAGAGCCTCAGGGTCAAAGATCTCACTGTCTGCGGAGATGCTCTCCACAAGCTCAATGAGCTAAAATGTTCCAGGTACCAGGATGTGAGCTTTTTACCAACAAAGGCAATTTTTTCAGGGTTAACAACTATGGTCACATTTTTATCTGCAGTGTCCAGCAGACAGAATCATACCCTCTGCATATCGGGTCCCGTGCAAATAAATGTCTTTAGAAAGGGATACAGTTTCAAGATGTGGATACTTCCTCTTAATCTTGAAAAGACTTGGGCTATCAAACTGGCATGCCATCATCTGCTGGTGTCTTAAGGACAGTGTCAGAAGCACATTTTTAAAGTTCTGAACATCATGCATAGTTTTCTGGAAAAAACTATGTTTTGACTCAAACCTCATTGTCCATAATTCCACCAATGGACCAAAGCAGCGTACAAGGTGAGGATAATGTTCAGCAAAGTGGTGCTTTGGGCGCAAACTAAAATCAGGAAAAATGTCTGTGAGCAGCCTTCTGTGATCAGTTAACTTGACCTCCAAGTAGTTCAATATTTCCTCTGAAAAAACAGGTGAGACAACAATTTCAACAATTTCTTTGAGGTCCATCAGTATCTCCCACGCAGGTTCTTGTTCCTGTATGCTCTTTCCAATCAAAAGAGGGAGGAATCGTAGAAGGGTCCAATTTTCATGGCCATTGCCACCTATACTGCTCTTTTGTAAACTTGCTTTTGAAATTGTCTTTGGTTTATTCACCCTGTCTGAATATTTATAAGGAAATGAAGTAATTATTATTCAGTCTGTCCAAAGTAATATAGCCTTTTGCAATCAACTTCTTTAGACACAAAGACAGTTCTTCTGGAATAACACCTTCAAAGAAGTCGTGCTATATGTCTGGAGGAAATCCAGTGACTGGGTGAAAATATGACAGATGCTTACTTAGTGCACATTCACTTTTAACACCACACACATGTGTAACATTTTCATCATGAAGTTGTACCAGAAATGGATTGTGCTGTTCTTTGGACCTTAGCTGGAAATCAGAAATTGCAGTGGTTGCTATTTCACCTCGACTCGTCAAACAGAATCTACAGAAATGATTTACAATGAAACTCTAAGTTGTCTGCACAGACACAAAATACAAAACCTTTCACAAAGTTATCAAGAGCTGTAACATACACCCCTGTTTGCTCCAGTGACTTTAAATCTTTAATTAAAGGACTGAGAAACTTCTCATAACCAAACTGCTTCACATCACAAGTCTTTCCGAGGAGAGCTAAATGAATAGAATGTAAGGTGGAACGAAACTTTGAGGGTAAATTAAGAATCACCCAATAGACTGCGGTTATCTTGTGAATTTTCTTTGATGTGCCTAATGGATTACACAATTCAAAATCATCTATATATAGCCCTAATGCAATGGAAAGCTCCTGTTCTTCAAAAAGTTTGTTGAGTTTAAAATAATGACCATCCTGAAAAGTCTTGTAATAACCAGGAGCACATTCTTCTCTGAACACAAGCTTTTCCAAAAACTCTGCTGGATTCAGTAAAAGCTCAATAACCTGATTCACAGAAACATAAACAAAGGCTTTTTTTGATGTTCTGTCATACAACAACTCAGTTGGCTCTATGATAGATAGATAGATCTTCATTTGTCCTTAATAAGGACATTTGTTGCCACCGTCTGTACAGGAATACATGTATGAACACAATAACCATTAAAGCCGCAAGCGGCGATGTGCGGGCCCTCATTCAAGCACCGCCTGACGTGTGCGAGTCCCTGATGTAAGCCACAGCCTGATGTGCTGCAGGTGATGCTGTGCTGCCTAGGCTGAAACTGTGAGCATACTACTGCAGTTATCAGCATAGTGTACATTGCAGTACCGGCTGTCACCAGTAGGTGCTGCTGTGTCTTTAATTATGTTCTGAAGGATTGTTCATCAGAGATCATTATGTTGAAATGCTGAGCATTTCAACATATTGTTCTTCTACTTTATTATTATTTTTCCACTTCCGTGACCGCTTTCACAGCCTTCAAATTTTGACCGATTTTA
>NC_048272.1:40588638-40681138 GCF_009762535.1 Notolabrus celidotus | reverse complement strand
CAAAAACAGTGAAAGCCCTGATTACTACTGCGCCCACAAAATCTTGTGGGGTATACCCCAAATTTTTGTACTTCCTGTATAGAAGATCCCCAACATATGTAAGTGGGATGACTTTGGGACACATTTTGTTGAGTTTTGGTCCAGGTTGAGGCATTCAAATTGGCCTTTGAAGCGGCGGAAGAATCCTATCATCCTTTTCATCAGTGCTTACTTTGTTATTGTCAGGGCTGCATTTGAAATATTACATCTTAAACTGTCATTGACCACACAAGATTAAATCAGAGAGAGAGAGAGAGAGAGAGAGAGAGAGAGAGAGAGAGAGAGAGATCGCTGTCAGAGACTAAACAGAGATATTAAAGTCAGATCTATCTGCACTGAGTGATGAATAAACAGAGTTATTATAGTAACATATATAGTGCAATAAATGATGAGAAATGCGTTGTCATTAGATCATTCTTTCCTTGTGTTTTTGTTTTATCTCTCAGTTCTTCATTCATGTTTCAGACACAGCTGTGTTGCTGTTAATTTTGATTATGTGTTAAACTTCTTCATATTTTTCCAATATCAGTCATCTGAGTATGAATGAAAAATGTCGTTGGTGGACTGCCCGTGTCTGTGGTTGGTCACATGTTGCCTTCTGCGCATGATTCATGTGAACGTGTTCATGGTTACTCTAGATCAGGGGTGTCAAACTCAAATACACAGAGGGCCAAAGTAAAAAAAATCAGTGCAAGTCAAGGGCCAGACTGGTTTAATGTTTAGTGCTAAACTTATTGAAATGAACGTATTGCACATATTGAACATTGAACTAGCAAAGCTTAAGTTATTGCTTAAACAAATTTAAAAAATGAAAAATATGTTGCATTTATTTCTTATTGCTCAATCTGCAGCTCATCTAATGAACGAGCTTTACTATTTTCTTATGAAAACATTTTTCTACAGGCCAACAACATTAGCAAAAAATATTCTGCAAAGAAAAAACAAAAATGCTCTGTGGTGGTGAGAAAAAGTGCAAAAAGGAAACATATTAAAGCTCAGTCTGCTGCTCTGTCTAAGCCAGATACTCAGCATCTCATCTTGGATGCAAGTTCATCAATGTTTGGGGTCAGGCTCTGAGCTGAGGAAATCCTCAGGATAGAGTGAAGGTGTTCATCAGTAAGACGACTCCTGTGAGATGTTTTGTTTAACTTCATCAAAGAGAACAGTTGTTCACACAGGTAGTTTGGCAGCACGGAGAATGGCTCGAGTTTTCTTGCAGCATCTGCGTCTCCCACAGACGCAGCTTGGTTTTAAAAGCCTTCACTGCAGCGTACATGTCTGTGATCACACGGCCCCGCCCCTGAAGTTGCAGGTTGAGCGCGTTGAGATGGCTCGTGATGTCACACAGAAACGCCACTTCACACAGAAACTTTGTATCACGGAGCTCTGTTGTGTCTTTCCCTTTGCTCTCCATGAACTGACAGATGTCCTCACGCCACTCGAAACACCTTTTCAGCACTTTTCCCTGGCTCAGCCATCGCACCTCTGTGTGATGGGGCAAGTCACCATATTCCACCTCTGTGTGATGAGGCAAGTCACCATATTCCACCTCTGTGTGATGAGGCAAGTCACCATATTCCACCTCTGTGTGATGAGGCAAGTCACCATATTCCACCTCTGTGTGATGAGGCAAGTCACCATATTCCACCTCTGTGTGATGAGGCAAGTCACCATATTCCACCTCTGTGTGATGGGGCAGGTCACCATATTCCACCTCTGTGTGATGAGGCAAGTCACCATATTCCACCTCTGTGTGATGAGGCAAGTCACCATATTCCACCTCTGTGTGATGAGGCAAGTCACCATATTCCACCTCTGTGTGATGGGGCAAGTCACCATATTCCACCTCTGTGTGATGGGGCAAGTCACCATATTCCACCTCTGTGTGATGAGGCAAGTCACCATATTCCACCTCTGTGTGATGAGGCAAGTCACCATATTCCACCTCTGTGTGATGGGGCAAGTCACCATATTCCACCTCTGTGTGATGGGGCAAGTCACCATATTCCACCTCTGTGTGATGAGGCAAGTCACCATATTCCACCTCTGTGTGATGGGGCAAGTCACCATATTCCACCTCTTTGTGATGAGGCAAGTCACCATATTCCACCTCTGTGTGATGAGGCAAGTCACCATATTCCACCTCTGTGTGATGGGGCAAGTCACCATATTCCACCTCTGTGTGATGGGGCAAGTCACCATATTCTGAACCCAGCTCCTCCAGAAAAGACTTGAACTGGCGCTGATTTAAACCTTTGGCTCTTATGAAGTTAACTGCTCGTGTTATGGTGCTCATCACATGGTCCATTTTCAAGGCTTTGCCACACATTGATTCCTGATGTATGATGCAGTGATAACCTGTCAGCTCACCTGCGCTGTTTTCCTCCCGCATCTTCTCCCGGTTCTGCCCACTAATCCACTGTTTTGCCTGCACTTCGCGGGCGCTCCATCCGTCGTCAGTCCCACAGGTTTATCCTAAGGCAGCCTCGTTTCATTTACACATCTGGATACCTCTTCATAGAGATCTTTCCCCGTATTTGTGCCATGCATTGATCTTAATCCCAAAAGTTCCTCTGTTACGCACAGGCATGTTCCTCTGTTAGATAATTACGCCGCAGGCTGGACTTGGCCCGCGGGCCTTGAATTTGACACATATGCTCTAGATTGACTCAGCTCGTGATAACCAGCTTCATGTGACAGTTTAGTGCGGTCTCCTTTGTAAGGTTCAGTGAAGCCAGATCAGGAAAATCTGCCTGGGATATGTTGAATTTGCCTCGTAGTATGTGCCTCAGGAATAAAGCAAAAACAGTAATAATTTGGTCATCTTTCATAGCCAAACTTTGCCAAACTCAATTTAGGAGCAGAGTGTAAGGATATCGTTGCATACTGGAGTGTGTGTTAAAACATTTCTGTTGTCTCAGATAAACAGCTGGATTGCGCACAGAGCGCATGTTGGAGAAGATACGATATTACCACACCCAGGGACACTTGTGTACTAGAGAAAAAAACATGTTAAGACAAAATATACATTTCAAACGCTACAAAGCAAAGCCAAATATGGCTGAAATAATGTTTTATTTTCATTTATTTATTATTAGTTGAAGTAATGTCTGCAGATTTTTGTTAATTTTTGGAACAACGTCATCACGTGTACGTGCAAACGCTTGTGGGTAAATGTATTCTGCGCGGTCATCACGTTCACCATGTTGAGAGAACGTGAAGGAGTGGTGAGGAGCATAACGATGTTACAAATGTGACTTAAGTTTATGATGTTAATGATGTCTAATATTCTAAATAAATCAACGCTGCGTCGAAGTCTTCATCGACGTCTGTATGTAAAATGGACTGCATGTTATATTTAAGAAGGACTATTAACAAGCTAGCATAATGCTTTATTCCCACTCAAGTCATTTTGTATCGTGGAACAATTTGAATTGATAAGTAAAGATAAGTGTGTCCTCTAGGCATTAAGTGTTTTTTCTTTTGAAGCTTAATAAAGAATTTGTACCGTTTGGCTTGAATTCACCAGATGCCACGTGGGACTTTGAAACATAGCAAAGCTGAAAATACACGTTACTTTAAAAGTGCATTTCAAAATGTCTACTGAACATGTCATGATGTTAAATTATATAATGGATTTTTTTTTTTTAAGAAGAAAGAGATTAAGAAAGTAAGAAGATGGGAAATACAGGAATTGTATTTGTATTTTAGAGGCATTAAGTCAAGTAATAGTTAAAGTTTTATTTTTTGTTACTTTTACATGTGTGGTGTGCAGTATTTAAAACACCAAAGGCAATATTCTGTGTAGCAGTTGATTGTGTATTCTGATTTGTAGTTTCATTTATTTTTCAGAAAATGGAACAATCGCCGGAAAAAATTCCAAAAAGTTCTGACCCTGAGGAGGCGGAGCTGAGGAGAAACTGCCAGTTATTCTGTGTAAGACTGGTGGTGAAAGGATTGACATGTATAGATTGAAATGTGAAAAAAATGTTGTGAGGGATCATTTTGAATCTATTTGTATTTTGAATCATTTATACATTTTATTATTGAAGATACATCTTAAACGTTACAGCTGTTACAACATAAGTAGGTATTAAATGTATAATGGGTATTTGATTTAAGTACTTTTCTGTGATTGATTTTTTTTTTTAAGTATTTACTGATGTATTATTTTGTTGTTATTTCAGTACCAGTGCTTGGATGAGGCCATTCCAAGGCCTGTTTTATATGAGAAGGCCTTGGAATGGTCTCAGCAGGTCCGCGACTGCCTGCTGAGAGCCCGCAGGCAGAGGAGGGCAGCAGAGGCCAAAGTCATTGAGAGGGAGCTCCTGGTATCAAGACTAAAGAGGGACCTGGCCTCCTCTAAGGAACAGATAGAGAGCCTGACGGCCAATTTGGCCATGATGGGAGATGGTGAGTAATTGTTTGAGCTTATTTTCTTGGGTCATGAGAATAAGGATGTGATATAACAATAATAATGAAGAGGTCATCACATAGTCTTTTTCTTGAAACATGATAAATAAAAAGTGAGTACAAGTAGTGCTTTGGAATAACATGTCAGGTGTTTTTTCTTTTTAAATCAGTATACATTTTGAGCATTACAGTGATGTATTTGATCCAGTAGTTGAAGTAAGTGTTCACATACAGTGGCTATCATTTTTTCACTGTGGTTGCTGGTTTGAGTTTTGGCCATGACCATTTGTTACATGTTTTCCCCTGCTTTGTAATATCTTGAATGTCTTGCAAATGTAAACTTTTATCAACATTTTTAGATAAATGGTTTTCATATTAACATGTCAATATTAACAGTTAATTTTAAATTATTGTGACATTCTGGGTATTGGTCCTCCTTCAAAGAAAAAAATGATGAATGTGTTTTAAAATATTGTTTAAAGTTGTCCATTTAGAGAGTATATTGATTTATTTTTGAATAGTGTATTGACAGTTGCAAATCTGCTTTTAGTAGGGCATCACTTTAGAGTCCCCTGGTATTAGTAAAAGATATTAAACTGAATTAGAGTAAAGTAAGTGTTTACAAATTCAAAATCTTGATATTGAAATGGATATAATGATAACAAGAAAAGAGTTAAGTATAAATTTGAATAAGTTTATGTTTTTCTTTTTGATAGGAGTATCGTGATTTTCTTGCTGTATTAGGTCCTAGTGTGTGATAGATTGATTATGAATGAATGTGCATTGAAAATATTTATGTTTTTGTGTTTTCAGACTTTGACCTAGAGTCAGAACCGGTGGAGCAGGTGGAGCAGGTGGAGCAGGCAGAGCAGGTGGAGCAGGTGGAGCAGGCAGAGGAAATAATGGAGGCAGAGTGATTGTTTTTTTTTTTTTCAAGGGATTGTTGTTTTTGTTAATCGACTGTTTTGTTTGTTTTTTGTTAAAAGGGTTTTTTTTGTTTGTCTATTTCAATTATAATGTTGAAATTACAATAAAAAAGTGTTAATTCTATGTTGGTTGTATGTCCTTTTTTATTTTAAAGGAATTGTAATGTACATTATTCAAGTTGAAGGGTGAGAGTAGGTCATATTTGCCAACATTTAAGGTAGAAAATATTGGAGTGTTGAGCATAGAAGTAAATCACTTACATCAGATTTTACATTTTTTAAGCCTTTGAATAATGAAATTATGTTTCTGAATTTTTTTATGCATTGAAATTATGTATCAGAATTTTTGAGAGGGGCCCAGCAGTAGACTTCCACTCTCAGCCTGTTAATGGCTCCTCCAACTTTAAGCTGAAGCTACCCTTCATCGTAGGACGGAAGTGATGTACATCTAATCCTCCTTTGCGGTGCCATCCGTCTGACAGGCTCCTCCACCTACAGTTCCTCCTCTATCCTTGGACAGAAACCATTGGTTTTTTAATTCTCATTTGAACAGGGTACAGCACTATTTGAATGATAAGGGAATGCATAGAACATTCACAATAATTGCACATGATAAAATATGCCTTCCTGTCATAAAACAACGTCTTGACTGTTTAGATATAGCACAAGATAAATTAGCTTTGAACTTTATTAAGCTTCATGTTAATCACCATCATATAAAAAATAACTGATGTATTTTGATCGAGCAGAGAGACACCCTTCAACGACAGGTCACAGTCTGAGAGCTATACACCATAAAGTAAGACGTGACTTCTTGTGGCCAGTAGGGGGCGCTATAACATATAGGTGAATATTTGCATATAGAGATGTTCAGGCTGGGGCACTTGTGCAAAAAAAACTCACTCTGCCACACCCACAGCCATTGACTTAGGAAGATTTCTTTGACAAATGTTCATCTCCAATGAGACTACTTTATGCTGAGCGATGAAGGAGTTGATTGGAGAAAAACTCTAGGACATGTTTCTGACACTATTCATATGAGAAAATGTTTATAGAGATGAGTTAATGCAGGAACTGGGATAGACATGTTTAATTTCTGTTTTGTGTTATTATTATTATTATTATTATTTAGATATTTTTAATAATTATTATTTTTTATAGTGGCATAATGCATATATCATTGTACATTAATGAAACCACAGCGTACACAATACTGTATTTCATGCCCTAATTTCATATTATATGATAATACTAATCACACTTTTGTCATTTTGTCAATAAGTCCAATTCTTTTCAGAAATAAAAGGTATCATTTTATTTTGGGTGTTTTATTTTGACATTTTCCTCTTCAAGTTTGCGTGAGCAACTCCCATGGAAAGTCAATGTGTAGACGCGAATTCGCGCCGGGCGACGTGTTTGAAGCGATACGCGACTAGATTGATGCGAATTTAAGTGAGTACGAGGATTTTATCAAGTAAATCTTAAGAGTTATTTCTATCAGTGTAGGCTGCCTCCCCTCTGCTGCCTCCCCTCACTTCCCATTCCCCTTTTAAATTATCAATACATTTACATTTTCTTTTGACTGTTTTTGTCTCACTTCAGTTATTGAACCTGTGTTGCCTTTTATTTTTATTTTTTAAAGTGTTTGTTTATTTCCTGGGGTGAAATTCCCCAGGTGGCGTTGACGGATCAGTTACATTCTTCTTTCTTTCTTTTATGTCAAACTCTTAGTGCCGCCCCCCTCCACCTTGCCACACCATTATTTAAGAATTTACAGTGGAATGCAACGCAGATTTAACTTTTACTTCAGTATTACCATTTTGAAATACTTCCAGTATTTTCCGGAGATGAATGGCAGGCAGTATGTCGACAGTATCTTCCTTTGTAACATATTTCAGGTCTTCTATGGATTCCAATCCACAGCTTTTTATCTTGTATATTAATTCCTGTTGGATGTCTTTAGAAATGGTTGGTAAAGCTCTGAGGATGATAATCCTCAGCTCTTCATCCACTGCACTGATTGCACTACAGTGAGGGGGAAGAATGGTGAAGAACTATTAGTGCCATGTCACAAATTGTGTACTTGGGGAGAGGGTAATAATCTAGTAGGTCCCCCTGATTACCACAGTAGTAACAGCTCCTGATTGGTGTGAGGGAATAAACACCTACATCATGCAGACACAAAGCCATATGCTTTTCTGTGATGAAATATACTGCTGAATTATTGTGGCTCAGTATAGTGATAATCTTGCCAACCTCAAGTCCATCCTCACCCTTGCCAATAACAACATACATGTTTTTTTTGTATTTTGTTCCTTTTACAGCTGCTTCATGAGCAATCAGAATATTTGTGGATTGAAAATAATAACTTCTGACCGAATCCTTGATGCCATCATTGTAGACCTCTTTAAAAACTCAGTTGTTTATAGAAAACATTCTTGATGTGACCACTGGCTGTATTTTGATTCTCTTGATTCACAGAAAAATGCCATGAAAGGTCTGTATTGCACATTTACGACGGTCCCTGAATGCACCTTGCAGCGACTGATACACAGTCAGTTCACGGCACTCTGAAATGAATCTGCATCTTTGATGACTAGGAGTTGATCAAAACTTACTAAATGTGTCTGATGTTTCACCAAACTGGATTAAATCAAGCTGTAGATGCAGAGCTTTTTACGGTAACCACGGCAACAACGTCAAACATCAAATAGTAAACAGACGTCCCCCTGTTGTGTCTTTGTCACTAACACACACCGGGGGTAAAAATCATCAATGAAGATGAGACAGATGCATGGAGGTGAGGAGAGCTGGTTCATAAAGCACACCTGCTGCAGGTAGAGACCAAGCTAACACTGAGCCCCTCAATCTATAAATAACAACGTTGTCATGGTCACTTGTCCTGCCTGCTGTCCCCTCTCTTCACCCGTTCTCTCTGCGTGTTTTGTTGTTGAAAAGTGCCGATCAAGTGAGGACTTACGTTTATGTTCCAAGGAAGTCAAATTGATGACAAAACCGATGACGTGCTGAGGTTAAGGTAATTGGTCAAATTTGCGGGAAAGTTGCGCTGATTGTAAAAAATTGCAGGGCCACGAAAAAATCGCGCTGATTGGTTGAATTTGCGTTGATAGTTGCGATCGCGAAATCGCAACTTCCTGGAGGGACTGATGACTCGCTCAATTTGCGTGTGTAAACGAGTGCCAAGACGCGAATATACGCGAGAGGGAGGGGGGCTCCCACGCCACAGCTGTCTGTTGTCATCAAACAGAAGACAGTGGAGGCTGGCTTGACTTTCGTTTCTGAAGTGGAGGCTGGCTTGACTTTCGTTTCTGAAGTGGAGGCTGGCTTGACCGCAGTAACAAGGTTGAGCTCGCGGACATTGAATGGGGAAGCCGGTTATACTAAAGTGGGCAGAGATAACTTCCTACTACAACAGCTGATAGCTGACAGACAAAGTTTTTCACAACTCACCACATAATCCTCCTCCCTCTCTGTCCTCACAGTGAGCTCCTGTTTATTCATCATCCCATAAGAACAGGTAGAGTCACAGAGTTTTGGGAAGCTGCACGGTGATAGAATCAAAGTGTCCCATATATTCCAGATGAGGAAATCCCCGTTGGAATCTCCGCTGGTCCATACGTCACACAACACACGTCACCGGGGGATCTGCACGCCGATTGGCTATCGCGCCGCGATTCATTCGCTTGAGTTCAGATATTTCAACTCTCGCGAATCATTTGCGCGAATTAATTTGCTTCATACGAGCGAATGCGCACGATTCGCATTGTTCGCGTGAATCGTGCCATTCACGTCGCCAGACCTCTACTCGCGGCTACTCGCGTCTCTGCATTGACTTTACATGTGATTCATTCGCGCGAATGATTCTATTCACGTTTGGTGTGAACGCACCATAAGTCAGATACTTTGTCTTGTAGTGAGCGCTGATTGACTAGTAGCTGCGTCAGGGTATCTTTGACTCCGATGTCCCAGCGCTCCATTTCGGCCATGTTACCCTCCACCTCTCCGATGCGCTTCACTACCCCTTCGACCTGGCCGTTTGTATCCTGTAGTTTTGTGTTCATTTCCGTCTTCAGTTCGTCCATTTGTTTTTTTATGTCCTCCCGAAAACACAACTTGAATTCCAAGAGATCTCTTTACAGTTCAGACTGGATCACCGCCATTAGCGGCAACAGCATCACTCACCACTTTGCGAATGGAGTCCAAAGTTTCGTTTGTTGTGTCGCCGCTATCTTGTCCTGTTGAATCTCTTTGTCCCTTTCTCCTTCTATGTTATTTCTCAGGCCATATCCTCCTTTCTTGATTTTGTCCCCGTTCATTATTGAGTCGAATTATGAGACTTTCAGATCGCATATGCTTTTGAATTAGGGGAAATTTGAGGCTGGTAGAGGAGCTCTGAAAGTAAGCTGTGGTGCTGCGTAGAGCCCCACCAGAAGAGTATAAACATCTTTAATATGTTTCAATTCAGTACACGAAACCTGAATCCAGCCCAAGGTGTACGTAACTCTCCTTGGAGCAGTTTGGTCCCACAACATCCTAAAAAAAATAGCTTGGTGTCTCTGGAAAGGTCTGAATTTAATCTTTACAATGAGCCAAAGCTTGTTAATATTGGACTTTACTAGCAATAAATATCAGTGTAGACATTACGTCAATATTTCACATGATTAATAGGCTCAAATCTTGACCACATTAGCTGCTGGACAGTGAGCTGGCTCTTTGTGACAGAAACAAAAGCTTACTATAGCTGTAAATGTTGGATTGTTAGCTTTCATTTGCTGCGTGACTCGTTTAATTTGAACCAGGAACAGAGAAGATAGCAGTATAAACATCTTCAATATTTTTCAATTGCTGCATCCTGAAAACCAGCACAGTCATTGTACAAGCAGGCCCGATGGACATACTCTCAGTTCAGCCCTGTATCTGGAAGCATGTATGAAATAATGAAGAAAAACGGACTTGAGGCCTTCACTTCATTTTCGGGAACTAAGTGGTGGAAACGCTTCTCTTTGGGTCTCATGAGGCCCCTGTCGTCCCAAGAGACGAAGGTTGATCTTTGCCACTTGCCTCTGTAGTCACCTCATCATTGTCCCTCTGACATCTGAAACAACAGTTTTTTCCAGGGTTTTGGGGCGCGTTAGTCAGCCTCTGTGATCCTTGGCGTGGCGTTAAGCCGCCACGCCACGTCAAGGCAGCGCCCGTGTTTTTTTGTTTGTTATTACTTTATTTATTTATTTATTTTTTAACAAGTATAACACATTTTAAACAGACAAGAACAATATTAAATAACAATAAGAAAACAAGAACTAAACACAAAGAACAGGGGCTGTGGCAGGGGCGATGGCGGTTTTCTCCTGCCTTACAGCAAGACAGACAAACATGTCCCTCATCTGTTTGGCCCGGGTGAGGGTCTTATGGACGGTGTAAAAACGCTCCTGTGTGGCCACATCATGGCACATGAAATTTGACATGTTCTGTCTGACCTCCACATCGTTTGTTTCAAAGTTCTGAAAACAGAAGATCAGCCATGGGTCAGTATGGATTATATCTGCTCTGTGGAAAAAGAAATTCCAGGCGTTTGCAATACTCACGTAGGTGGCGACCGCGGTCCTGACGTCCAGGAGGCTGGGGGCTCCTGGCAGGCCCATCACGGCCCACGCCCTCCGAAAATACCGGACCATGTCCTTGGCCTGCCCCCGGCCCAGGGTATTGATAAAGTACCCAGTTAGGGCAACAGCCCTCTTTCTCAACTCCAGCCATCTCTTGAACCAGGCATATTCTTCGGCCTGCAGATAAATTTGGGCAAGTCTGTATTTCTGTACGGTCTTGTGTTCCATGACCTGTGACAGACAGAGACGACAGAACAGACAGGAAAATGAATGGACTGAACCCTCACTGTCATAAAAAGCCCATTTTACACCAGAGGGAAAACAGTCACATTACAATGATGTTACACGTCGACTCAAGTTTATGAGGTAGCTCGCCTCATCGTCACCCAGGAACTCGTTCACCACCTTCACCCTCATGCTTGTGAGGACTCCGGTCCTGTGCCCGTAAATGGAGAGGAGATAGGCCACCAAGTACCCGAAGAACCCGGTATCTTGTCTTCGTGTCCTTTGGCGGGGCTTTCTCTATGTCATCTGAACGGGAGAGAGAGAGGGAGAGAGAGAGTGAGCCTCTTAGCCGTCAAATCAGCACAGTGATGGATGTACGTGGGATTGCCTCCAAACACAGCCTTACCCAAGAGTGAGGGGATTTTGGCCTTGGCCAGCCTCTGGCAGGTAGCCAGGGACTCTTTGGCCACCAGTCGGCCCTGTTTGTTTTGTTTTATCAGGGTCTGGTGGCCCAGGACCGTCCTCCTGACATCTTTGTACAGCTTTTTAAGGTCCCTGAAGACCAAGATTGACCTCCTCCCTCCCAGTCTGCAGTAGTGTGGAGGGGTGTCTCGGAAGTATTCTATAAATGATATGGCGTGGCCCAGATATAAAATTATGGTCGGGGGGCCCATCCGAATTTCCGGAGGACAGCCGGGTATCTTTTAAAAGACAAGTTTGGATTGAGTCTCCATCATTCTTGTGTTCTGGGTACTCGGTAACTTGTTTCAAAGTTCGACAAACACTTACGCCTTCAGGTGATTGGTGTTCAGGAGGAACTCCCACATCCAGTAGTTGGTGGATTCCCACCCCAGCATCATGTATTTGACGAAGGCTCTCGCCCTGCTGGCCTTTGTTACAGCGTTCTGGTGCATTTTATCAGTCCCCTCAGGGCAGAACACAAATGAAGCATAGTCCTCCAGGTAGCTTTCTGTGAAGACACAACAAAGATGGGCTGAGCGTTTAGCGTGGCGTGACACACCTGCACACACCTGCACACACACAATGTGTTCTTTCTCACCCATTGAGGAGGGGAAGGAAATATTCCTAATCTTCGAGGCCTTGCTTTTTCCCATGAAAATCTTTAAGAGGGATTGGTGTATTGTATGCTCTGAAGGCCTCTTCTTTGGGCTTAGGCCTTCCCTTGCCCTCCTCTTGGGGCTTTTGGCCCCCGATTCCAGCCTCTCTGAGCTTTGGACTGCTGACGCCAGCCTCTCTGGGCCTTTGCTTGGTGATGGCAGCCTCTCGGGGCTTTGGCCCTTAAAGGCTTGCTCGACCATGATATTTCCAATGGCCTCCCTTACACCCCCGCTCTGGCCCTCCTTCTGAAACAAAAACTTACAACATTGTTATCATGAAGTAAGCACAACAATTTTTCCATTACCAATTAACCAAAACCATATCCTTCACCTCGCTCCAGCTCTCCTTCTCCTCGGAGGCATGCGCTGCATGTGGGCCTCCTCCTCCTCAACCCGCAGGGGCTCTTCCTCCTCCTCCCGCCCCTGCTCTTCCAACTCCACCTCAACTGTCGAGTGCTTCAAATTGCAGGTCCTTTTTCCGCTGGGAAACAGCCGGGACACTGGCCCCCTGGGGTGTAGGCCCTTGCCCCTTTGACTGCCGCTGCTGTGGTGGTGGTGCAGTCCCTGGCCCCCCTGCCAACTGCTGTGGTGGTGGTGGTGCGTGCCCTAACGCCCCTGCCAGCTGCTGTGGTGCAGGCCCCAATATTGACATGTTTCAATTCAGTACACGAAACCTGAATCCAGTACACGAAACCTGAATCCAGCCCACGCTCTACGTAACTCTCTGGTGCAGTTTGGTCCCAAAACGTCTTTAAAAAAGGAGCCTGGTGTCTTTGGAAATGTCTGAAATTCATCATTACAATTAGCCAACGTTTGTTATTATTGGAGTTTACTAGCAATAAATATCAGTGTAAACATTAAGTCAATATTTCACATGATTAATAGGCTCAAAACTTGACCACACTAGCTGCTGGACAGTGAGCTGGCACTTTGTGACAGAAACAAAAGCTTACTATAGCTGTAAAGGTTGGATTGTTAGCTTTCATTTGCTGTATGACTCATTTAATTTGAACCAGGAACAGAGAAGATAGCAGTATAAACATCTTTAATATTTTTCATTGATTAGACAAACCTGAATCCAGCCCAAGGTGTACATAGCTCTCCTTGGAGCAGTATGGTCCCACAACGTCCTAAAAAAAAAAGAGCCTGGTGTCTGTGGAAAGTTCTGAAATTCATCATTACAATTAGCCAAGGCTTGTTAATATTGGACTTTACTAGCAATAAATATCAGTCAATATTTGGTCTAATTATAAGGCTCAAATCTTGACCACACTAGCTGCTGGACAGTGAGCTGGCTCTTTGTGACAGAAACAAAAGCTTACTATAGCTGTAAAGGTTGGATTGTTAGCTTTCATTTGCTGCATGACTCATTTAATTTGAAACAAAAACAGAGAAGATAGCAGTATAAACATCTTTAATATTTTTCATTGATTAGACAAACCTGAATCCAGCCCAGGGTGTACGTAACTCTCCCTGATGCAGTTTGAACCTCCGACTTTTGTTTAATTGTTAGCATTTGGATTTCCGGGGCTAGGGTTGGTGTGACGATGTCGAGTGGTGGTTAGCCTGCGCCTGGGAGGGGTCCCACAAGGTGATCCCCACACACCGAGCGGCCGTCCCTAACCCGCCGAGTTGAATCCCCCGGGCAGACTGCCCGGACCCCACCCGTTTACCTCTCAACAGTTTCACGCCCTCTTGAACTCTCTCTTCAAAGTTCAATTCTTTTAAGTTTTTTTTACTCCCCCCAGAACCCAAAGACTTTGGTTTTCCTTTTTAACTGCAGCAAATTTAAGATGAGCTGTTCTACTGTCTGTCTACAGACTTTCCATCTGGATGGTTAGGATTAGGGTTAGGGTTTGAACCTCCGACTTTTGTTTAACTATTGTTCTCCTCAGTTTTGCAGATGGGGCGCACTGAGTAGGGCGCAGCGAGCACTTGGTCCACGGACCCGGGAAGCAGTTACTGCTGAGGCGCGTTGTGTTCGGGTTATGGTTAGGGTTAGGGTCAGCATTTGGATTTCCGGGGCTGATGTTGGTGTGACGATGTCGAGTGGTGGTTAGCCTGCGCCTGGGAGGGGTCCCACGAGGTGATCCCCACACACCGTGTGGCCGTCCCTAACCCGCCGAGTTGAATCCCCCGAACGGACTGCGCGGACCCCACCCGTTTACCTCTCAACGTTTTCACGCTCTCTTGAACTCTCTCTTCAAAGTTCAATTCTTTTAAGTTTTTTTTACTCCCCCCAGAACCCAAAGACTTTGGTTTTCCTTTTTAACCACAGCAAATTTAAGATGAGCTGTTGTTGCTGGAGCTGCTGGCACCAGACCTGCCATCTGGATGGTTAGGATTAGGATTAGGGTTAGTGTTTGGATTTGGCTTAGGGACAGCTTCTTCTGCTGGTTAGGATTAGGATTAGGGTTAGTGTTTGGATTTAGATTAGCGACAGCTTCTTCTACTGGTTAGGATTAGGGTTAGGGTTAGTCACTAAGAAGTCTACTTGTCTTTCAGTTTGTTTATATTCAAGTTTTAGGCCTGTCTCTTCAAAGTTCTTTTCAACTTTCCCTTAAGGCACTTGTCGACTATCGGTCTCTTGCCGGTATTTAGCCTTAGATGGAGTTTACCACCCGCTTTGGGCTGCATTCCCAAACAACCCGACTCCGAGAAGACCGGACCCCGGTGTGACGGGTGCCGTTACCGGCCTCACACCGTCCACGGGCTGAGCCTCGATCAGAAGGACTCAGGATAGATAGGGAGAGTCTGGCCCATTTCATTTTGGGCTCCTTAAATCCCAGCCACTTCCACCAGGGGGAGCCCCTAAAGTAGCCCCTTTTGACTTATGTTCAATTATGGCTACTTTGGCGGGTACCACCCCCAGAACCCCTAGCCACTCCCCTTTCCATTAGGGCTACTTTTGGTAAATTTGGGGCACTTTATTCTAAAACTTCCCAAACAGCCTCCTGATTGGCTGGGATTGTCGGGAGGCCACTCCCACATTCCATTATGGGCACTTTTGGTCAATTTGGGCAACTTTATACCCAAGTGCCCCAAATGGAATCGTGAGTGATCGGGTGGCCTGCCCCCATTCCATTAGGGCTACTTTTGGTAAATTTGGGGTACTTTATTCTAAAACTTCCCAAACAGCCTCCTGATTGGCTGGGATTGTCGGGAGGCCACTCCCACATTCCATTAGGGGCACTTTTGGTCAATTTGGGTAACTTTATACCAAAGTCCCCCAAATGGAATCGTTAGTGATCGGGTGACCCGCCCCCATTCCATTAGGGTTACTTTTGGTCAATTTGGGCAACTTTATACCAAAACTCCCCAAACAGCGTCCTGATTGGCTGTGTGTGTCGGCAGGCCAGACCCACATTCCATTAGGGGCACTTTTGGTCAATTTGGGCAACTTTATACCCAAGTGCCCCAAATGGAATCGTGAGTGAGCGGGTGACCCGCCCCCATTCCATTAGGGTTACTTTTAGTCAATTTGGGCAACTTTATACCAAAACTCCCCAAACAGCGTCCTGATTGGCTGTGTGTGTCGGCAGGCCACTCCCCCATTCCATTAGGGGCACTTTTGGTCAATTTGGGTAACTTTATACCAAAAGTCCCCAAACAGCCTCCTGATTGTTTGGGTGTGTCAGGGAGGCTCCGCCCACTTCAATTAGGGGCACTTTTCATCAATTTGGGTAAATTTGTACCAAATCTCCACAAACAGCCTCCTGATGCGTTGGGCTTGTCAGGGGATCCCGCCCACATTCAATTAGGGGTACTTTTGGTCAATTTGGGTAACTTTATACCCAAACTCCCCAAACAGCCTCCTGATTGGTTGGGCGTGAGACTTACAGCCCGACTGGAATTTTTTAAAAGTAGACAAAAATGAAGTGTTCATTTTGGCTAAGAAAGCAGTGTTGTGACCCTGAAACTCCCCTCTCGCTGCATGGAGGACTTCTGCTGTCTTGGTTGCTTGTGTGTAACTGTTTATTGACATGTACTTGACAGGTTAACCACCACTGGGGGCACATTGTATAAGAAGATTGGATATTGAGACCACTGCACCTCAGGGCACACATAAGTTACACAAGGCACACCAGTTAAAGCCTGGAAAGTGAGTAATATTTCCTGGACGTATTGTTCAATGTGTTTGCTGCCAAAATATTGAATATTAAAGGTGCACTATATTTTCTGTCACAGATGACTAAAACCAAAACCCAGGGTGACTGCCCCATCTGCGGGAAACTGCTGCTCTGCGTTTCCAAGCACCTTCGGGTAATACACGACCTAAGAAATGTGAAGGAGAGGACCATCTTAAACAATTTGGTGACAGGTCGTACTCTCCTCGGTGGCGGGACATGCCCAATAGGGCTATGTAACAGTTCAGTGTTGCATTTAGAAAAGCACCTCAGGGCACACAAAGATTTCACCCAGCGACGGGTTGAGGATGAGCTGAAACGCCTCAAGAGGCGACATGCGATGTCCCTGTTGGCCGAATTGAGGGCGTCGAACCCACAGCCACCGATGAAGAGTGAGCTGGACCTTGACCTGGACAGTGACGAGGGTCCTGGGGATCTGTGCCAAAACCCCAACTGCATAACCATCCGGCAGCATGCGAACGACCTCGAGCGAGAGGTCCGTGAGCTACAGCAGGATATGCAGGCCCTCAGGGTGAGTGAATCAAAAATACAAGTCCAAATTGATTCACATTAACATTCATTCAAATGAATTTTCAGTTCCGCTTTGTCTTGCGGACAACAGCAGCAACTGGCAGGGGCGGCAGGCGTGGCAGGACCCGGGACGCAGCAGCTGGCAGGACCCGGGACACAGCAGCTGGCAGGGGCGTCGGTATCCGGGACTCAGCAGCTGGCAGGGGCGGCAGGACCCGGGACACAGCAGCTGGCAGGGCCGTCGGGATCCGGGACGCAGCAGCTGGCAGGGGCGGCAGGACCCGGGACGCAGCAGCTGGCAGGGGCGGCAGGACCCGGGACACAGCAGCTGGCAGGGCCGTCGGGATCCGGGACGCAGCAGCTGGCAGGGCCTGGCATGCAGCAGCTGGCAGGGACGGGGACACAGCAGCTGGCAGGTCTCAAAAGAAAAAGAAAAACAAGGCACACTCTAGTACGGGTGGAGGAGGAGCAGCAGGGGCAGGAAGAGCAGCAGGGGCAGGAGGAGCAGCAGGGGCAGGAGCCGGTCGAGGAGGAAGAGCCCCTGTTGGAGGAGGAGGAGGAGGAAAAGCCCCTGCTGGAGGAGGAGGAGGAAGAGCCCCTGCTGGAGGAGGAGGAGGAGGAAGAGCCCCTGCTGGAGGAGGAGAAGGAAGAGCCCCTGTTGGAGGCGAAGAGCAAAAGCCCCACCAAGAGGAGGGCGACAGCGGGCCCAAGCTCCAAAAAGACCCAGGCAGACGCCCAGCAGTCGCTGGTCAAAATCTTCGGGGGGAAAAGCAAGGCCTCCGGAATGAGGAATTTGTCCTTCCCCACCTCGATAGGTGAGAAAGAACACATTGTTGAGTGTGCAGGTTTGTGGAGTTCTGTCACGCCACGCTGAATGTTCACGGCATCTTTGTTGTGTCTTCACAGAGAGCTACCTGGAGGACTACTGCGCCTATGTGTTCTGCCCTGAGGGCACAGAAAAGATGCAACAGAATGCAGTCTCAAAGGCAAGCAGGGCCAAGGCCTTCATCAAATATATGATGATCGGCTGGGAATCGGCCAACTATTGGACATGGGAGTTCCTCCTCAATATTAAACATTTAAAGGCGTAAGTGTTTGTCAAACTTTGAAACAAGTGACCGAGTACTCGGAACACGAGACTGATGGAGACTCAATCCTAACTGGTCTTTTCACAGATACCCGGAAGTCCTCCGGAAGTTTGGTTGGGCTCCCCCAACCATCGTACTCTACCTGGGCCACGCCATCTCCTTCACGGAGTACTTTAGGGACACCCCTCCCCCCTACTGCCGACTGGGTGGCAATAAGTCCATCCTGGTGTTCCGAGAGCTGAAAAAGCTGTACAAACACGTGGGCCGGACCGTCCTGGGCCACCAGACCTTGGTTAAACAGGTCAAGCAGGGCAGGCTGGTGCCAGAAGCTGGCCAAGGCCAAAATTCCTTCACTCCCGGGTAAGGCTGTGTTTGGAGGCAATCCGACATACATCCATGACTGTGCTGATTTGACGGCTAAGATGCTCTCTCTCATTTCAGATGACCTCGAAAAGGCTCCGCCCAAAGATCCTAAGACGAGATACAGGTTCTTTGGGTACCTGGCGGCGTACCTCCTTTCAATATATGGGCACCTTTTGTCAGGTGATCGTTCAAATACACTCCGGTTCCCTTCAGTTTCTTTGCCTGCTTCAGTAGCTCAGTGTGCTTCCGACTCCCAAACCAAACTAAAATAGCAGGCTTTGCTTTACCATGATATAGGCAGAGTGTGACAAGCCCAAACAGTATCACTCCGGATGCTCATGTTCTGATTTTCGGAAAAGTTTATGACTTGCCTTACGATGCTAGTCCCTGATTTATCTCCATGGCTTTGTCGTCGCCGGCCGAGCAGCAGGAGGAGGTGTGGCTCCTCCTGCAGGAGAAGGATACACTGCATGTACAACTATTAGGCACGTGAGTATTTTGACCATATCGTCATTTTTATGCATACTTTCCAACTCCGAGCTGAATAAACTTGAATTCCTATTGGATTTAAGCATACCAGGTGATGTGCATTTGTGTAATGAGGGAGGGTGTGGCCTTAGGAGATCAACACCCTATATCAGGTGTGCACAATTATTAGGCAGCTTCTTTTCCTCAGGCAAAATGGGCCAGCAAAGAGATCTAACATACTCTGAAAAGTCCAAAACTATAAAACATCTTTCAGAGGGATGCAGCACTCTTGAAATTTCCAAGATATTAGGACGTGACCACAGAACCATCAAACGTTTTGTTGCAAATACCCAAAACGGTCGCAAGAAACATGTTGAGAGAAAAAGACACAGATTAACTGCCAAAGATTTGAGAAGAATCAACCGTGAAGCTACCAGGAACCCATTATCCTCCAGTGCTGTCATATTCCAGAACTGCAACCTACCTGGAGTGTCCAGAAGTACAAGGTGTTCAGTGCTCAGAGACATGGCCAAGGTAAGAAAGGCTGACACCCAACCACCACTGAACAACATGCATAAGTTGAAACGCCAAGACTGGGCCAAGAAATATCTGAAGACAGATTTTTCAAAGGTTTTATGGACTGATGAGATGAGAGTGACTCTTGATGGACCAGATGGATGGGCCCGTGGCTGGATCAGCAATGGGCATAGAGCTCCATTCCGACTCAGACGCCAGCAAGGTGGAGGGGGGGTACTGGTATGGGCTGGAATTATTAAAGATGAGCTTGTTGGACCTTTTCGTGTTGAAGATGGACTCAAACTCAAATCCCAAACCTACTGCCAGTTTGTAAAAGACACTATCCTCACACAGTGGTACAGGAAAAAGTCTGCATCTTTCAAGAAGACAATGATTTTTATGCAGGACAATGCTCCATCTCATGCATCAAAGTACTCCACTGCGTGGCTAGCCAGTAAAGGCCTTAAAGATGAAAGAATAATGACATGGCCCCCTTCCTCACCTGACCTAAACCCTATTGAGAACTTGTGGGCCCTTCTTAAACGTGACATTTACAGTGAAGGGAAACAGTACACCTCTCTGTACAGTGTCTGGGAGGCTGTGGTTGCTGCTGCACAAAAGAGTTGAAGGTCAAGTGATCAAGAAACTGACAGACTCCATGGATGGAAGACTTTTGAGTGTTATTGAAAAGAAGGGTGGCTACATTGGTCACTGATTTATATTTTGAAATGTCAGAAATATTTATTTGTAAAATTGAAGTTGTTTGTTTGAGCACTGTTGTTGCTAAATAATGAAACTAATCCTCAAAAATGCAACTTACCTAATAATTGTGCACGCAGTGTATATAGAAACAAAACAAAAGAAACACACATACAAAACAAAACAAACGGAGGCTGGCTTCAACCTAACGAAGCGTAAAAGGCGTGGTCGAAATATCATCGGCCTCAGAGCTACAGTTGATGTGCCAGGCCAACGGGGCGGGAACATAACCATGGGTCCTGCTATCTCTGAGAATGTTGTGCTAACGCATATTTCCATTATTAGCCGTGCAACACAGAGCGTCCTGTCACCTTTTGAGACACTCTCTACAGGGATCTCATCCTCGAACAAGAGAGGGGTCAGGTTGGAGATGACTTGCCAAAGTACGTGATAGTTTGGGACAATGTCAGTTTCCATCAGTCAATCATCAGGCAATGGTTTGTGACCCACAACAGGATGCTGATGGTGTTCCTCCCACCCTACTCCCCATTCCTTAACCCCATCAAGGAATTTTTCTCAGCCTGGACATAAATTCTATATAACTGTACATATAAGGAACGATTATAGCAGTAGTTATGAGTTTGATGAAATAACCCATATATTTGACGGGCATTTACCGTTCCTAGGCACATTTTAATTATTCAAAATGTATTTTCTGATTGTATTTGGTCCCTACTTGTTTACAATGAAGAATGCTGGTTATCTTCCTCTCACATGCTCATCTCATCAGTTCCCAGCTCCACAGTCCTTACCAGACAGTAAGAGGAACACAGATGATCTGCTGCAAACACCTGAGCAGGTGAGTCTTTGCTCTGTGTATCCTGACTATGTTTCAATTAGAGATCTCCGGCCTAACAACTCCTCTTAGTTATCTTCTTCTCACATCCTCAATCTCATCAGTTCCCAGCTCCACAGTCCTTACCAGACAGTAAGAGCAACACAGATGATGATCTGCTGCAAACACCTGAGCAGGTGAGTCTTTGCTCTGTGTATCCTGACTATGTTTCAATTGGTCCTCTTGGTTATCTTCTCACATCCTCAATCAGTTACTGACTTTTACTGACAATTGTGCTACTATTATTATTATTGTTATTGTTATGACAGTATATAGAATATATATATATATTTACTGTATATATATATATTTCAGTGTAGGTAGTTAACTGGTTGATTAACACTTTTGTTTAACCTGTAGGGCACTGTACCTAATTCTAAAATGTTATAGTCAAGCAACATAGACTATAGTTACAGTTTAAAATAACCAAGCTCTTTTGTTACATTGTTACATTTATAATTAACATTGACAAGATTGGCTCAAGTGAAATCAATGACAGATTCTTTCCAACATTTCACAGCTCACACACTTGCTTACAGGATGACAGTGAGTATTTGACAAAATATGAGGACTACCAAAAGCATGAAATGATATACCAGCCGAGCTTGTAGGACATGCACAAAACTGAAACCATGTTTGTGTCACTGAATTCACATTTCCACAAACAAATTCTGCATGAGGACAAACACACACACACAAACTAATGTAAAAAAATATATATATATATTTTGTTAGCACTGTAGCAAAATCAGCACAGCACAGCAATAAAAATGTCAATTTTTTTTTATTTCAGGGAACTTAATTCTGATGACTCTGGGTTCATCAGAATTGAAGTCCCCAGAAAGCCATCATACTTCATGATAAATAGAAAAGACTGGCACATCATCACACAAAGGCAAGAAAACAGAGTTTCTAAAGGACTGCAGTGGACAAACATAATATCAAAGGATTAAGGACCATCCATCCTTATTGTTCATATGCTTTTAAACGGCACAAGCTGAAGACTATGGGATCCAAAAAACCTGGTCCTTATTTCTGGTGTCTTGGATACTGTAGACTTGATGAATGTCTGGTTTTGCGTAACAGTAACTGTGGACAGTACACTGGACCTCAAGGCTAAGGTAGAATTTCAAGGTGGTCATAGTATCCACAACAGTACAGAGCTGGAGAGAAGACAAGTAAGAGCAGATGAAAGGCCCCATATAAGGAAAAACTTACAACACCTGTTGCCTCGCTCTTTGTACTTGGAGAAACTGACCACCTTGGATGAAGAGGTCATCAAATCTGGCTGCAGGGATGAGGCTCCTACCCCCCAGGTGCTCAAGACCATCTCATGGGAGACACGCCAGAAAAGCCGACAGCACAGTCATGAAGTGATAAGTTTGCAAATAATGCTTCAGAAAAAAACAAAAAAAAAACAAGAAGATGTGCTTCAAAAAGTGCTTTACACCCCAAAGGTGTGATGTTATGGTCCCTGCGGAGCATCAACGTGTACCTCGAGAGATGCCAGGAGGACATCATTTATCTGGATGCCACTGGCAGCATTCTGAAGAAGGAAAAGGGCTCTCCTCCATATTATGGATACGAACTTGTTGTCAGGAACACAAAGAAAGGCTCATCACCGTTGCCGGTTGCCACATACGTTGCCTGTGACCACACGACTGCCTCAGTCACATACTTCTTGGAGGCCTTCCTGACTGATGTGGTCAGGTCCTGTGGTAGAAAAGGCATGCAGCCACCACTTGTGGTGATGTGCGATGGCCCGATGGTGCTGATGAACTCAAGATGTTTGTCATTTGCCAAAAAGAATATCAATGACACCATCAACCATTACTACAGGATTGCAAGGGGGGAGGCAACAAAGGAGGATTTCGAGGTGCCCATTCTTCATCGTTGCCTGATCCACTTCATGAAGAATGTGAAGGACATGTGTAGGAACTAGTAAGTATAACTCTCTATTAATACAGCAATTTAGGCTCCATTAATTAACAGTGTGCTGTGCATGGTATAACACATACAGTGACATTTCCAAGCTGCAAAATCAGCTATGGACAGGAGATGTAATGAATACACACTTTTTAGATGTAAGCCAGATAATCTATCTCTCACACTGCATCAAATGATTATGCAGAAAGCACAGCGGAAATCACGTAATGTGGGAATTGTAGAGAACAGCATTTGAATAACACAGAGCAGTCCGATCCCCCCTCTGCCTTTAAGACTTTGCATTTGAATTTCTAGTAGACATACACATGTTTTATAAAGCCTTATCTTCATGAATTATTATCATGTATGTGCTGATTATTTAATAGGAGCACCTTATAATAGGGCCTTGCAATAAAATCTTAATGTTAGATAGGCACTAATGAGGCCCTCCAAGAGCCTAATCAAAATGAATCACTCTAGATTTGTGTACATATAAAAATAATAAAATCATCTATGACTGCTGAAAAGACACTGTTAAACTCCAATTATTATCACAATTATTACTAGTATTGAAAGTTTATTTTTTGTCAAATTTAAAACATTTAATAACTTTTACGATATGATACTATTTCACACCATTTTTCATGTAAAGATAGATTTTACAAAATCAATAAATAGTAACAACAGCTCAACTCGTGTGTGTGTGTGTATTTGCATGTGGGTGGCTTCATATATTACAAGTTGTGAAAAATATCTATTTTTGTTCACGGTACCCCAAATATATCATAAAACTGTACAAGAAAGTGTTCCTACTTTATATTAAGTCACTGCAACAAAAGCATTGATTAACAGGGCAAATGTTTTTACCTTCATAAAGTATGTCAATCAATCAATCAATCAATCCCAACAAGCGCCAAATCCCAACAAACGTTATCTCAAGACGCTTTTACAAACATAGGAGGTCTAGACCGCTCTATGTCAATATATATGTATCTAATCTATCAGAATATATTTAAAAAAAGAAATGTTCATCAAAGTCGACAGATTGGCCATAATCCTATGTATTAAAACCCTTACATAGTTTAATTAGTGTTAGTATATTAACAGGTATTAAAAGGACACTATGGAATTATTGGCATTGCTGTTCAAACTGAACATTTCTCAATCATCTAACATTATTTTATTTGGTTAAAACCCCCAGTGCACCAAAACACTACCATCTCACAATGCATGTTCTTGGGCTCCTGACTACTGCCACCTCCTTGGAGGTACTTGATGGATTGGTAGAAAGTACAGCAGTCGTGTTTTCTAGTCCATCAAGTGGGGAAATTGTTGAAAAACATTTTCAAAACCTTCAGTTGTGGCTGCAGAGAGCTACCTTACCAGTGGAGGAGTCTGACAAGTCAGAAAAAAGCAATGAAGACTTAAAGGTAAATGCTTTTTGAGGTAGTGATAGTACAGTAATATTTTTATTTATAATTATGCATAATAAAAACGAATGCAGCTATGATTTAATGCATTGTATTTTAGAATAACTGCTCAATGCATTAGTAAAGATACAACAACACTTAATTTATTTGATATTACACCTTATTTATTTAGTTAATTACACTCACTGAAAATACTGTGACATGATCAGTGTCTAACATGTTAAGTTTAAGTCTGTTTATCATTTTGTTTTGTTTTTTACATTCATAATATGATGTCAGAATTTGCAATATTATTGTTATTATCCATCATAGAGAACAAACTGATACCACATTGTCTATTGTTTTCTGTGTATTAGCTCTCTGAGACTTAAAAATTCCAAACAAACCACTAATGAAATTTCATTCTTGAATTTAGGAAACAATCAAAGGATCAAACAACTTTGCAAAACTTTACTGCAAAGTTGTAACAACAGCCCCGCTGGACGTCACTGGTGAGCCTCATGTCTTTTATTGTGAAGGACTTGTGGCTCACATGACAACCTACCTTCTGCCCTACACAGCCCTGTGGAGCGGGATAATGCTTGGTAAGTAGTATTTAAAAAAGCAGAACATCTCTTTTCAGCATTACCAAAATGACATGCGTGTCTCATGAAAAATTAATAAGAGATCAATAATCATTCCAATACTTAGGGAACCTTGGACGACATGGAAAAGGAAAGGCGTACAAAGAGAACACACGCAAACATGAAGCCCTGATGGTGCGTTCACACCAAACACGAACGATCGCGCTAGACGCGCGAATATGGACGCGTGAATGATTTGTGTTTACTTGCGCTACTCGCGCGAATGACTCGCTCAATTCGCGCGTAAAAATTGCATGTAAATGAGTGCCAAGACGCGAATATATGCGAGAGGGAGGGGGGCTCCCATGCCACAGCTGTCTGTTGTCATCAAACAGAAGACAGTGGAGGCTGGCTTGACTTTCGTTTCTGAAGTGGAGGCTGGCTTGACCGCAGTAACAAGGTTGAGCTCGCGGACATTGAACGGGGAAGCCGGTTATACTAAAGTGGGCAGAGATAACTTCCTAGCTTGATGTGCATTTCAAATAACTAACTTTAAGATTTACCAGCTAATTAAGAAAAAAAAGATTCATATTCTTAAAACAAGCTTGATAATCTTAGACAATTTGCTCCTGCATAGTATATTACTCTCAGAACAAGATGAATAAGAATTTTATGAGCAGATTTAAGATATAAAGCCTTGCTTAGATCATCAGTTTTTGCAGTGTACTGCCCGCTTTTCAGATCCAGTCTACCTCAAAGCAGCAGTGTTGGATCCAGCCTTTTCACTACTTCAGAGGTCATGTGGGTGTGGTCAAGTTGAAAGCTGACCAATCATCAGAGGGTCAGTGCGTCATTTGGTCTCCGCCTCCAATATGTCAGAAGTAGTTTGACTTGCGCGAGCAGAACTCAGCTTTGAGAGCAGAGCAGTGCCTGCGCGTACGCCTATGCCTCACTGCGCTCTCTCGGACAGAAACTTTCCACACAGAGCTGATTTGTGCTCGAGCGAATTGTTGTTCACAAGCAAGTGTCACTCCCTCCCTCCGTCCCTGTGCTTTTATGCACGCCTGCATCTGCCTAAATACCTCCCGGTTGTTGAATTTCCTCACGAGGAGCACATGTGAAATATTATTATCTTCTTGTGTATATGTTTTTACGAGCTGGCCCATTTTGGCATAAATCTAAAGCCTTACTACATGCCACAAAGTGGAGCACCATCAACGAGCTAATAAGTTCCACACTTTTAGCAGACAAAGTTTAAACCAAACAGGTAAACTAAATTAAAAAAGAAAAAAACTATCAAAATAGTTTTAAAAACGATAATTATAGCAGTGGATTATTATAATTGTTGTTTGCATTATCCTAAATCTGTGTAATATATTAAATAAACTTAGATGTAGCAAGCTTTGTCATTTTTACTCTCCTTGTGTAGTTTTTGTGGCTTTTAAAGTTGACATATGCAAAATGGACTTTTTAATGGTTCTCTACCTGAAATCTATGTCCCTGTCTACAAACCCCCCGAAAATAAAAAGAATCCATTCTGCCCCTGTTCTGATTTCTCCACCTTTCTGTAAATGTGAGCTGAAACCAGCTGTTTCAGTTTTCAGTGTTTTTATTACGTCACAACGACATCCGGTCTGTAACAGGAAGTCAGAGCTCGGAGCTTGTTCAGCCCATAGACTGTATAAAATACAACTCAACCCCTCCTCTGTTTTTCATTCCCTGCACACATGTGTGCTAACAAGGAGCTTAGGAGGGAGGCATGCTAGTTGTAGGCTGTCTTAATAAATACAAAGGTCGGTTTTAGTCCCCACGTCTGCAGATTTGAAGATCTAGTGGATGATTTTTATTTATCATGGATAAGTGCTAGCACTAGTTAGCATAGCTACATAGCTACATGTCGTAGCTGTGTACCAAGACATACGTCAAGACAGGTCCTGCTGCAGGCGCCTCTCCGTCAGGATCAGATTCTGGATCAGATTCAGAGGGTTGAAGTAACATGGGTCTGTGAGCAGCCGTGTATATTCAGCCAACATGTAAACATTAGATCAACGTGCTGGAGAGCCGAGGCCACATCCACTTCCTGAGGGGGCGTGGTCAGAGAGCTTATTCTCCTTTAAAGGCACAGACACAGAAAACAGCCTGTTCTGAACCGGGCTAAAAAAGAGGGGTTTACAGTCAGACCAAAATCTGATTTCAAAGTGTTTTTTTGAGCAATAAACTTTAATGACATGTTTTGGGGACCTCTTAGACCAATATATTTTGATGAAATAGAGCATAATATGTTACCTTTAACACTCTGAAAATTAACTGTATTCCCAAAAATAACTATCTTCTCCAACCTCTCCCGATAAATATTCCTATAAAGTATTTTAAACAGTTTGATCGATTATGTAACAAATTTCTTTGGAATGGGAAACGACCAAGGAGTTAGAAAAATTTCAACTTCCAGTAGACAGATGTGGTCCGGGACTTCCTAAATTATTATTCTATCACTATGCATTTAGCCTCCGACACAGAGCTCAGTGGTCTATTCCACCAGAGGGGGCTCTTCCATGGTCTAGCATCGAAAGGGAGGTGTGTTCACCCCTCACCCCATTAGCATGTTTGTCCACCTAACTGTTGAAAGAGAGAAGTCCCACTCAGTCATCTCTCATTTGCAGAACGTATGGTAAAAGGTTGCCAAGATATATATATATATATATATATATATATATATATATATATATATATATATATATATATATATATCCTCTATCTATATATATATATATATATATATATATCTATATCTATATAGATATATATATATAATCTGCTTGCTGACTGAAGCAGATACACAATTGTTTCCTGTTTTGTGGGTTTATGAATATCTGTAAATGTATGAATGTTGCAAAAAGATGAAAAAAGAAATACAATTGAAAATCATAAAAAAAACCTAATAATTACATTTGAAATAACATTAATACCTCAGAGGAAACCCATGCTTGTTCACAGCTTCATTCAGTCAGAGAACATTACAGTAACATGAAGGCTGAATCTATGTGTAACATTAAAGCACACTAGACTTTACATTTTCTGTTTACGCTGCATGTAATGTTAAACATACCTGCACAGTTCTTCCATTGCACATTTTGTGTTTAATTTATAATATTATTTTATCTATTTTCTAAAATTATCTATTTGTATGTTGGTTGTTTAGCACAGAAGAACACCAAGTCAAATTCCTTGTATGTGTAAATGTAAATGACAATAAATACATTCTGAATCTTTCAATGCATAACAGGAAGCTCATGAAAACTCAGACAAGTCTCATGGCATGAGAAATCCTGAAAGCAGCAGTTCAGCACTGATAAACTGAAAACCAGTGAAGAATAGTTGCAGGTCAAATCTCACTGAAAAGGATAGCTTTCACTGGAAGTTATTGAGGGAGTTGTTGAAGGTCACAAGCACAGCCTGAATGTACATATAGGATGTGTTACAGATGGAGGTAGTGTGTGACCTCCAGGGCTCCTAACGAGCCCATCATTGAGAGCACCTGCCCTCATTGTACCCTGCTTGAGCTCATCAGCCTGGCTGCTCAATAAAAAGAGCTCCTTTCCCTCAGTTAGGTGTGTGCAACAGAGAAGACAACACCTTCAGTTGTTTTCTCTGGGTTTGTTTTGAAGAGTGTGTTGAGAGAGAGTGTGTATGTTTGTGGGTGTATTGTGGTGGGAAGGAGGATGACTAAAGGATCATTAAAAAGAGGATTGATCTCTCAGGAGAGTTTTTTCAGATCACAGTTGGTTTAGGTCTGTTCCTTAGTTTGTCAACTCTTTATAGTATTAGTGGGTGGCTGTGGAGCTTTACACCTCCACTCCACCTTTTAAACCCCAAAGGCCTTACATCTGTTTGTATTTGAGGGTTTGAAGTTTCTTTTTATTAGTGTCCCTGTCCATGACCTCTGACCTTCATGTCATGTGACTTGCAGACACGTAACAGAGGGGATAGGCACTACTGCCATACTGTCAATAAAGGTTGAGAAGCAAAAGAGGTAAAATGTCACTAATTCAAATGTATATTATTTACCTGAGGACCACCACCATTGTGTAGAAATTCAAGTAAAACCTATAATGGTGCGTTCACACCAAACGCGCGAATGACTCGCTCAATTCGCGTGTCGAAATCGCGTGGAAACTAGTGCCAAGACGCAAATACACGCCAGAGGGAGGGGGGTGCCCATGCCACAGCTGTCTTTTGTCAACAAACAGAATACAGTGGAGGCTGGCTTGACCGCAGTAACAAGGTTGAGCTCGCGGACATTGAATGGGGAAGCCGGTTATACTAAATGGGGCAGAGATAACTTCCTACTACTACAACCGATAGCTGACACACAAAGTTTTTCACAACTCACCACATAATCCTCCTCACTCCTAGTCCTCACAGTGAGCTCCTGTTTATTCCTGATCCCATAAAAACAGGTAGTGTCACAGAGTTTGGGGAAGCTGCACGGTGATGTGAACAAACCTCCTTCCTCATGCTCTGATTGCCCTGCTGCTGCTTCTTCCTGGTGGTCGTACTCTGCGGTATCCTCGACCCCCTGTGCCATATTCCCACTTGTCTCCCTGGGGGTGACGAAGGGGTCGAGGAATGACAGTACCACAGAGTACTTCCATTTCTTCCTGCACTGCTCCTCTGAAAGCACACACGTGAACGTGATGGCAACATGACCATGCCGGTGAAGCTAATTGTGGCAGTGCCAACTCGCTAGTTAATGCCATATGTAGTCTAGTGACAAGCGAAAGTTTACACAACTTACCAGACAGGCCGACTTCCTCACTCACGTTCCTCCAAGCATGCTCCTTTTTGTTCCTGTTCTGATAAAAATATGAAGAAGTGTCGTACAACTCAGGATAACCACAGACAGCCACGATCAGTCTCTCCTCCATTTTCAGAATTAATGAAATTCGACGGGTCCGCCTCATTTCATAGGCTGATCTGCACGCTGATTGGCCATCGCACGCGAATGATTCGCTTGAGTTCAGATATTTCAACTGTGGCGAATCATTTGAGCGAATGACACATCTTTTGCGCGAATGACGCGAAACGTTTGCGCGACACGCGCGAATGACGCGAAACGTTCGCGCGACACGCGCGAAAGACGCGAAACGTATTCACGCGAATGTGCCGCGTCATTCGCACGAAAGATGCGTGTCATTCGCGTCGCCGAATATGCGCCGCCAGACCTCTACTCGCGTCTACACGCGCCTCTGCATTGACTTTACATGTAATTCATTTGGTGTGAACGCACCATAAGTCTCTGCAGAGGAAAACCACCTTTTCTCCGGGGGTCATCGCGGAGGTATTTTATCCGCTCTCGGTGCCTCATTTTCAGCCACATCAGTCCGGATCTGGCCCCTCCAGCCTGGATGAATTTTTTTTTTTTTTCTCTCTCTCCCTGCCTGGAGGTACACTGACCGCAGTCTGACTTGACAGGGAACCCCTGATGCCTGGACGACCATTTATGAAAGTATTTTTCACGCCCATGGTATCCAACACCTCCTTTATGGACACCTTTTCCACTTGGGAAACTTGCTCCAGCCTGAAAATCAGCACACAATCATTGTACATGCTCACAGTTCCGCCCTTTATCTGGAAGCATGTATGAGATATTGAAGAAAAGGGGACTTGAGGCCTTTTACTTCATTTTCCCACCATGGACATACTCACAGTCCAGCCTCCCCGCTCGAGCCGTTTTTCGTAGAATACGAGAGGGCTTGACCTCTCCTCCCAGATACCTCCTTCAGGTTGCCCTTTGCCACTTGCCTCTGTAGTCACTGCATCATTGTCTCTCTGGCATCTGAAACAACAGTTTTTTCCGGGGTTTTGGGGCGCTTTAGTTAGCCTCTGTGATAGCGCTTTAGATAGCCTCTGTGATAGCGCTTTAGATAGCCTCTGTGATAGCGCTTTAGATAGCCTCTGTGATAGCGCTTTAGATAGCATCCACACCACGTCAAAGCAGCGCCCATGTGGAGGTTTTTTTTTTTTTGTTTTGTTTTTTTGGGGGGGGGGGGGTTTGTAACTTATTTTTTTATGTTACGTTTTTTTTTATTTTATTTATTTATTTATTTTTAAAACAATAACAACACATTATAAATACACGAACAAGATTAAATAACACTTTGAAAACAAGAACAACATTAAATAACAAGAATATAACAACTGTACAAAAAACTGATTTAGAAAAATAATAAACTATTTGTTATTATATATCTTTCAGGAGGACCCGGGGTTGCAGCCGAGAGGTTGGATTGACGGTCATCTTTCGAGGAGAGAGGCCCACTTTCTTGCGAGCCTCTGCGACAGGGAAGGCCGCCTCTTTTTTTGGGGTCTGTAGGGGAAACAAAGACAAAGTACATATTGAGCTCACTCAATGTTGACCGGGGCATTGTGTTAATTACAGTGTTTTAAATTACCGTCAGCACCTCCTCCTCCTCCTCATCTGTTCCTTTGGTTGAGGATGGTTGGGGCCTTTTCATGATGCTTGGACCAGCAGTGGCAGGGGCAGGGGCAGGGGCAGTGGAAGGGGCTGTGGCGAGGGGGTTTTTGTCCTGCCTCACAGCCAGGCAGACAAACATTTGCCTCATTTCTTTTGCATGGGTGAGGTTTTTGTGCAGGGCGTAAAACCTTTCTTGCATGGCCACATCGTGGCACATGAAATTTGAGATGTTGCGCCTCACCTCCGCATCATTGGTCTCAAAGTTCTGAATACAGAAGATCAGCCATGGGTCAGTATGGACTATATCTGCTCTGTGGAAAACAAGTTCCAGGTGTTTGCAATACTCACGTAGGTGGCGACTGCCGTCCTGATGTCCAGGAGGCTGGGGGCTCCTGGCAGGCCCATCTCGGTCCACGCCCTCCTGAAATAACGGACCATATCCTTGGCCCGCCCCCGGCCCAAGGTATTAAAAAAATACCCATTTAGGGCAACAGCCCTCTTTCGGAGATGCAGCCATCGTTTGAACCATGTATATTCTTCTGCCTGGAGATAGATCTGGGCAAGTCCGTATTTCCTCACAGTCTTGTGTTCCATTACCTGCGAGAGACAGAGACGACAGAACAGGCAGGAAAATGAATATACTGAACCCTCAATGTCATAAAAAGCCCATTTTACACGAGAGGGAATACCCCACCATCATGTACTTCACGAAGGCCCTGGCTCTGCTGGCCTTGGTCACGGCGTTCTGCTGCATTTTGTCTGTGCCCTCAGGGCAGAAGACAAATGTTGCGTAGTCTTCAAGGTAGCTTTCTGTGAAGACACAACAAAGATGGGATGAGCGTTTAGAGTGGCGTGACTCACCTGCACACACACAATGTGTTCTTTCTCACCCATTGAGGAAGGGAATGAAAGATTTGTCATCTTGGAGGCCTTGCTCTTGCCCCCGAAGATTTTAAAGAGGGATTTGTGAATTTTTTTTGGGCTTTGCCGTTCACTTGCCCTCCTCTTGGGGCTTTTGGCCCCTGATTTGAGCCTCTCCGAGCATTGGCCTGTTGAGGCCAGGGTCTCTGGGCCTTGGCTTGGTGACGGAGGTTTTTCGGGGCTTTGGCCCTTCAAGGCTTGCTCCGCCACGATGTTCTCGATGGCCGCCCTTACTCCCTCGCTCTGGCCCTCCTCCTGAAACAAAAAACACCCAACATTGTTATCAGGAAGTAACAATTGTTCCATCACCGATTAACCAAAACCATATCCTTCACCTCGCTCTAGCTCTCCTCGGAGGCACAAGCTGCAGACGTGGCCTCCTCCTCAACCCGCAGATGCTCCTCCTCCTCTTCCTCCTGCTGCTGCTGCCCCTGCTCATCCTCCTCCACCTCAACTGCCAAGTGCATTAATTTCTTTGCCCTTTTTTGGCCGGGGACAGTCGGGACACTTGCCCCCTGGGGTGTAGGCCCTTGCTGTGGTGGTGGGGTGTGCCCTGTCACATCTGCCGGGTGCTGTGGTGGTGGTGGTGCTTCACCTGACACCCCTGCCATGTGCTGTGGTGCGCACTCTGTTCCCCTGCCGACTGCTGCAGTGGAGGTAGTGGTGGTGCTTCCTCTGACACCCCTGCCATGGGCTGTAGTGGTGGTGGGGTGTGTTCTGACACCCCTGCCAACTGCTGTGGTGCTTCCCCTGACACCCCTGCCATGGGCTGTGGTGGTGGTGGGGTGTGTTCTGACACCCCTGCCAACTGCTGTGGTGCTTCCCCTGACACCCCTGCCATGGGCTGTGGTGGTGGTGGTGGGGTGTGTTCTGACACCCCTGCCAACTGCTGTGGTGCTTCCCCTGACACCCCTGCCATGGGCTGTGGTGGTGGTGGTGGGGTGTGTTCTGACACCCCTGCCAACTGCTGTGGTGTGTGCCCAGACGCCCCTGCCTGCTGCGGTGCAGGTCCCGGCACCCCTGCCTGGTGCTGTGGTTAGCAAGACAAAAGGAAACCGCAAATTCATTTGAATTCATTTGAATGATTTGAATCAATTTGGACTTGTACTTTTGATTCACTCACCCTGAGGAGCTTCAATTCCTGACGCAACTCCAGGACCTCCCGCTCCAGCTCGGCCAACTGCTGCCGCACCTGCACACAGGCCGGGTCCTGGCATCCGTCTTGTCCCTCATGGGGATCCTCCTCCAGGTCAAGTTGGCTTACCATCGGGGGGTTTGGGCATGATGCTCGCAGTGCTGCCAACTCCTCGATGGCGGTGCGCCGCTTCAGAGACTTCACGCTGGACTTGATTTGCTTCTGGGTTACATCTTTATGCCCACAAATATGTTTTTCCAGGTGCAACACCGTGGCGTTGCACAATAGAATTGGGCAAGGGCCCCCACCCAGGTGGGACCTTCCAGTGGCCAACAGGTTTAGGATGGCCCTTTCTTTGCCGTTCTTTAGAAGATGGATCTCCCTGAGGTGCTTGGAAACGCATTGGAGTAGCTTCCCGCAGATGGGGCAGTCTCCCTCAGTTTCGGTTTTTGTCATCTTTAAAAGAAAATATGTACATGTAGTCATTCATGTATGACAGGTGCAGTACTACATAGTGCACCTTTAAATTTCAATATTCAAATATTACTTACTGTCCGTGTCTTGGGTTAAACAGTGTAATGATTGCTAGTGCCTTCCGATGATACACCCCCAGTGGTGGTTAACCTGTGAAACACATGTCAATAGACAGTTACACACCAGCAACCAAGACACCAGAGGTCCTCCATGCAGCGAGAGGAGAGTTTAAGGGTCACCACACTGCTTATTCAACTTCAAAAACTGGCTACTTGGACTACCCCTGAATGGGTAATAATGAGCTACTTTTTGGGACTGAAAAGTAGCGCAAAGTGTCACTGTCATCAGAGGTGAACCCGCAAGCTGGAGGAACCATCCACCCGAACACTGGCTAAGAGCCAGCCAGCGGGAGCCCTCCAATGGCGGGTCACAGCTGCCATTTGGTCTGGTAGAAACGGGCTACTTGGGCTACCCCGGAAAGGGTAATAATGGGCTACTTCTTAGGACTGAGAAGTGACCCAAAATTAAGCAATCAAAGGAACCAGAATTGATTTATTGAGCTTTTCACAGTGTCAGTGTCAGTGTACCAGCCTTGTGTACTTAGACTTGAATGGACTGATCTTTAAGCACGTGTGCAGAGATGGGACCAACGCCGGCACGTGGAACACCTTCTGGTATGCGACATATATAAAAATCATGTCAATATGTCAACAGGAAGTGTTTTGGACGGTGTATGACATGTCTTCATTTTCGGTTACTTTACATGGTGACAAATTAGCCCATCCACTGGTGGGGGTCCGTGGGGTCTGGGGACACTGCATACCAGTCACACACAGAGCCACGATGAACATACTCACAGTTCAGCCTCCTAGTTCAAAGCATTTCTGATATTTCCTTGAAAAACACTGAAAAACGAGACCTTTAACCATCTTTTCGGTGACCTTTGAAACTTGAGAAGGTCGCAGCAGTCTGAAAATCACCATACACCTTGCACCTATGGTCATGGTGAATACTGTACGAGCTCAGCCCTGTATCTCAAAGCATGTAGGATTTATTGAAGAAGAGGGGACCTCAGGCCTCCTCGCCTTTTTCGGTAAAGTGTGGAAATCGTGCCTTTTCGTGTGCCACGCAGCCCTCGTTGTCACTAGAGACCCCAAAATCACCACAAACCTTGTACATGCATCCATTATGAACATATAGCCAGCTCCGCCTCCTAGCTCAAAGGATTTCTGAAATTTCACTGATAAAAACTCAAAAAGGCGACTTTTCAAAACTTTTTGATGAACTTTCACACTTGGGAAGGTAGCACCTGTCTGAAAATCACAACATGCATTCTAACTATGGTCCTAGTGGATACTGTGCAAGCTCAGCCCTCTATCTTAAAGCCTGTGGGATTTATTAAAGGTGACATATCATGCTCTTTTTCAGCAATTTAGATTGGTCTAAGAGGTCCCCAAAACATGTCTTTAACGTGTATTGCTCAAAAAACACTTTGAAATCAGATTTTGGTCTGCCTGAAAACCCCTCTATTTCACTCCTTCTCAAAACAGTCGGTTTTCTGTGTCTGACCCTTTAAATGTGAATGAGCTCTCTGGCCACGCCCCCTCTCTGGAAGGGGACGGGGCCTCGGCTCTCCAACATGGTCAATGTTTACATGGCTGCCGCATCGATATGGCTGCTAACAGAGCTACTTTGGTCCGGCCATACGAATTTGATCCAGAATCCGATCCTGAAGGAGAGGTGCCTGAAGAAGCTCAAAATGTACGACTGCGGCAACACGTTTCTGAATGGTTAGTCACGGATTTTGTTTATTCTGACTTCTTTTCTGTGTGTCGGTGTGTGTCTGACACAGTCACTTACGTGCAACGCGAAGCTAATGCTAACGGTTATTGCTATCTTTGCTTTCCCATCATTACTTGAAGTTATTTTGGTAAATTGATACCTTAAATTGTGGAAAATACTTATCTCGCATGCCTGTGTTTAATGTCAACACTATACATATATGTTGGTAAATGCTGACCATAACTTTTTGTATCTTTGTACATTTGAGTTTATCCCTACTGTAATTCAGCCGAAACATGAACATTAATATTATCAAGCTATACTCTAATTTTAAAGGCTGAGGCTGTTTGCAGTGTTTACTAAAATACAGTTATCCTTCTACAAATTATATGCACACGAGTCACACGTTTAAAATAACCTATGCTATGCAACATTTTGCAAAACTTACCTCTTTCCAACCTCCACTTATTTACTGTCTGTCAGTTTGTGAATTCCATAAGCTTTATATTCTAGTGAGATGTTGACATTTTTCTCTATTTTTTTCGGTAGGTGCTCCTGTGGAAACTGTGCAGCCATGCCCACAGAACCTGAAAATAGATGCTGCTTGGAGACACCACAGGTGCCAGAGCCGAATTACTAAATAATGTGTCTTTATTATAGTTTACATTTTCAAGACACCATGACATTTAACATTTGTAATTCCCTGTAGGTTATTAAACGTGTACGAGAGGTTGAGGAACCGATATCATGCATGATACAGCATCCTGGGTTGGAGCCTGTCTGCCTCAACCTTTACTCTCTGCAGAATGCCTGCAACATTTACAAAGCTGACTATGGACCTATGCAGCTTAGAGGAATAAACCAGTAAGTTTTGTGTCTTTGTAAATTCTCATTATTTCCTCTTAAAGATGTTTTGAAGTCTTTCTATACTTTAGTTTGGAAACTTGTACAATGGAAATAAACCCACAAATAAGCAGTAGTGAGCTTATTTGACATGAATGAACATGATTCCATTCAGTACAAACTCAGGATTTATTAAAATGAAATAATGTACAATCTGTGCAAATATAATAGCATTTTTGCAAATATCAGAAATGCTGCTGTTCCTAAAAAATACACTGTAAAAACTATCCACAAATGTGGGTTAAAAAAAAAAAAAAGGGTCAGACACACATACAATTTTTCACACAGTAATACTGTTCAATTTCTGCAGCCGCTACAGGTATCTGGCCTACAGGAGCTTTGTAAGCTGGTGCTGGGGCTTCTTTGGGCGCAAAATCAGAGTGGTCATTCCATCCTGTGTGGTGCTACGGATCCGGACAGAGTTTCCTGATGCCGAGAACCAGTATGTGGGTTTTAGACCTCCCCTCGATTAAACCGCGACACATGGCTGGCTATGACTTCCTCCCTGTCAGGCCGCTCGTATTGTGCCGAGAGGTCTTCAGGGATGGGGATGGCAAGCACAGCCTCAGTGTATGATGACGGGTCCACAAATACTGTTTCCAGCACGAGGTCCAACATGTCATCAACATACCCTGTTTGTTAAAAGAAAAAGACAGATTTTGTTTACATTTTTAGATTGTATTGTTATTTACTGTGACTGAAAGTCTGTTGCCAAATACCTGCCAATTTACACTTTTTAATTTATTATTTTATCTGGTTGATTTTTTTAAAATTGCAATTTTGTGTTGAATATAACAATTTTGTATTTTATTATGGTTAACAAAGCAACTACGTTTACTTACCTCCTGCCATTTAATACTTATTTATTATTTGTATAAGAGTTGATATTTTTCTACTGTATATTTTGTATTTAAAAATACTCTAACATGTAAAGAATGTTCAATACAATATTTAAGAACTTGCCTTTTTTTTGAAAAATAAAGTAATGTAATACTTACGGTATGTTGGCTCAACTTTTACTGGTTTTGCTCTGCATCCCCCCTTCAAGGCCTTTGGAAAGTTAACCTTGAAGAGAGGTTCACCTTCTGTTGTTTGGGCTTGTGGTCTGCCAGCATTCTCATTCTAGTACATGGCAGCCAGGTAGAGTCTAGATGTACAGTAAAGATAAATCAAAGATGTTATTTATGACCGAAACCTTAGGCTACCCACAATATTTGAACTTTAAACTTACTACCTTTTAATTTACCTGCACAGCATTCCAAGACAGGGAAAGACGACACTTTTAGGGGCGAAACGAATGATGACGCTGTGGAAAGCCTCAACAGATGAAGTCTGGTGATGAGGGCTCAGTTTCTCCACATCCTTCAAAGTCCTCTTGTTTGTCAGCACCTTCTCCAGCCGGTATAAGGCAGGATTTTCTAAAGAAAAATAAGTATACTTTATCACACTGTCATATGTAATGAGTAATCCTGTATTATACACAACAGTACGTTTAATCACTGGGTGTAATTGACTTCAGAGATTATGTCCTTTCACTAATTATAAAAGGAGATGTGATTAAGGTTTTAGTAAGTATGAGTGCAACATACCTTCTGAAATCCATTTACCCATGTCCGTTGTCTGGCGCAGTGGGTGCTGGCACTGGGGGTACAGAGGATTTTCATGTGTGTGGATGTTTTGGACATGGTTCATGGTTGAGGTCCACTTTGCCACTCTCTCTGGTCCAGTGGTTGATGAAGCTGCGGTCCAGTATATGTGGTTTTTTATTCCTCTGATCCACTTCTGGAGTTTTTCACAGCCCTTCAGCTTCGTTATCTGGTTCAGCTTTTTAGAAATTCCTACAGTGCAAAAATAAATTTTTCATAAGTAAATGCATCAAGTCAAGTGATGTATCAATATATATATGAATCAGAATCAGCTTTATTGGCCAAGTATGCTTGAACACACAAGGAATTTGACTTTAGTAAACTGTGCTCTCTTTGTACAAGGCATAAGAATAAGAACTACACTAAAAAATAAAATAAAAATAATAACAATAACCTTAGCTATAAATACAAAGAAACAACAAATAGGCTTGACTAATATGTACAGGCTAAAATAATATAAAGTGCAGTGGTGAGTTGCAGAGGTAGTTTTACATTATAAAATAGAAGTTAAATAATACAAAAAATAGAAATATGGGATTCTGCTTGGAGAATTGTTGCATTGTGTATCTACATGTATATTTACAGAGAGTATTTATCTGACAGGTGTGACACTGTTATGGTTTAGTGTTCATCAGAGTGACAGCCTGGGGGAAGAAACTGTTCTTATGGCGGGTTGTTTTGGTGCACAGTGATCTGTAGCGCCTGGCGGAGGGGAGGAGTTTAAAGAATTTGTGTCCAGGGTGTGAGGGGTCAGCTGTGATGCTACCTGCCCGTTTCCTGGCCCGGGACCGGTACAAGTCCTGGATGGGGGGCAGGTCGACACCGATGATTTTTTCTGCAGTCCTTATAGTCCGTTGCAGTCTGTGTTTGTCTAGTTTGGTTGCAGAGCCAAACCAGACAGTGATTGAGGTACACAGAACAGACTGGATGATGGAGGTGTAGAACATGATCAGCAGCTCCTGGGGCAGGTTGAACTTCCTGAGCTGACGCAGGAAGTACATCCTCTGCTGGGCCTTTTTTCTGATTGTGTCTATGTGGGAGGTCCACCTCAGGTCCCGGGAAATAGTGGATCCCAGGAACCTGAAAGAGTCCACAGTAGACACAGGGCTGTTCAGGATGGTGAGGGGGGGGGGGACTTCTCCTGAAGTCCACTGTCATCTCTACCGTCTTGAGCGGGTTCAGCTCCAGATGGTTCTGACTACACCAGAGTGCCAGCTGTTCCACCTCCTGTCTGTAAGCAGACTCGTCTCCGTCCTGGATGAGACCGATGACGGTGGTGTCTTCTGCAAACTTCAGGAGTTTCACCGAGGGGTCCCCTGAGGTGCAGTCATTGGTGTAGAGGGAGAAGAGCAGTGGGGAGAGAACACATCCCTGTGGGGCGCCAGTGCTGATGGTCCGGGTGCTGGATTTGATGCTCCCCAGCCTCACCTGCTGTCTCCTGTCAGTCAGGAAGTTGGTGATCCACTGACAGATGGAGGCCGGCACTGTGAGCTGGGTGAGTTTCTGGTGCAGGATGTCTGGTATGATGGTATTGAACGCAGAGCTGAAGTCCACAAACAGGATCCTAGCGTAGGTCCTGGGGGAGTCCAGGTGATGCAGGATGTAGTTCAGACCCATATTGACTGCATCCTCCACCGACCTGTTTGCCCGATAGGCAAACTGCAGGGGGTCCAGCAGGGGGCCTGTGATGTCTTTCAGGTGGCTCAACACTAGTCTCTCGAAGGACTTCATGACCACAGACGTCAGGGCGACGGGCCTGTAGTCATTGAGTCCTGTGATGGTGGGTTTCTTTGGGACTGGGATGATGGTGGAGCTTTTGAAGCATGAGGGCACTTCACACAGCTCCAGCGATGTGTTGAAGATCTTTGTGAAGATGGGGGCCAGCTGCTCAGCACAGACTCTCAGGCAGGAGGGGGACACGCCGTCTGGTCCTGGAGCCTTCTTGGTCTTTTGTCTCTGGAAGAGCTGGATTACCTCATCTTCACAGATCGTCAGCGCAGGTGGGGGGTCAGAGGGGGGTGGGGAGGGGCTTGTGGGGGGGCCAGGTAAATCAGAGTGTTCGGGTGTGGGGTGTGAAAACCTGCAGTAGAAGCTGTTCAGGTCGTCAGCTAGTCTTTTGTTACCTTCAGGGTGGGGGGAGGGTCTCCTGTAGCTTGTAACTTCACGCAGGCCTCTCCAAACTTCTGAGGGGTCGTTGGCAGAGAAGCTCTGTTTTAACTTCTCAGTGTAGCTCCTCTTAGCTACCTTGATTTCCCTCGTCAGTTTGTTTCTGGCCTGCTTGAACAGGTCCCGGTCCCCACTCCTGTAGGCCTCTTCTTTGGCCTGACGCAGCTTCCTCAGTTGAGGTGTGAACCAGGGCTTGTTGTTGTTGTATGTGCGGAAGGTCCTGGTCTGCACACACATGTCCTCACAGAAGCTGATGTATGAAGTCACAGTGTCAGTGAGTTCATTGAGGTTTCCTGATGCAGCTTCAAAAACACTCCAATCAGTGCAATCAAAGCAGGCTTGTAACTCCTGCTTTGACTCCTCCGTCCACTTCTTCACAGTCCTAACTACAGGCTTAGCCGTTTTTAACTTCTGCCTGTAGGTCGGGATGAGATGAATCAGACAGTGATCAGATAGTCCTAAAGCTGCACGGGGGACAGAGCGATATGAGTCCTTTATTACTGTGTAGCAGTGGTCCAGAGTGTTAGACTCCCTGGTGGGACACTTAATATGCTGTCTGTATTTAGGTAGTTCGTGGGTTAAATTTGCTCTGTTAAAATCCCCGAGAATGATGAGCAGAGAGTCGGGATGTTTTTTCTCCACGTCTGTAATCTGGTCAGCCAGGTGCTGTAACGCCTCCGTTACACAGGCCTGAGGTGGGATGTAGACGCCGACCAGAATAAAGGAGGAGAACTCCCGCGGAGAATAGAAGGGTTTGCAGTTTATGAAAAGAGTCTCCAGATTTGGACTGCATGACTTCTTCAACACTGTGGTATCTGTACACCAACCTTCGTTTATGTAGAAACAGATTCCGCCTCCTCTCGCCTTCCCAGAGAGTTCCTTTACGCGGTCTGTGGAGCTGAAAGTCCGGTAAGTGCAGTGAGCTGTCTGGGATGTGTTCACTGAGCCAGGTTTCAGTGAAACACAGGGCGGCGGATCTGCAAAAGTCTGTGTTTCTTGAGTTGAGGAGCAGCAGTTCATCCATCTTGTTTGCCAGGGAGCGGACATTCGCCAGGTGAATGGACGGGAGCGCACTGCGTAACCCCCGCTGTCTCAGTCTGACGAGCGCGCCTGCTCGCTTGCCCCGGCGCCGGCGTCTCCGGCAAAGACCATAGAGAGCTGCGGCTCCACCAGCAAGAATCTCTGTGTAACTTCCAGGTTCAATGAAAACCGGTGTAAAAAGTTCGGCAGAGGACTGTCCAATGTTAACAAGTTCTTCTCTGGTAAAAGAAACCAGAGAAGCGGAGCATAAAGATACAAGAAAAGAGAATAACGCAGCCATAATTCCTTCAACTATGAACACAGCAATGATAACTGTACTTTTAAAACCAGATAAAGACCCAACTAGCCCATCCAGCTACCGCCCTTTATCACTCATTAACACAGACATTAAAATTTTTACTAAAGTACTCGCATCCAGAATTGAAGGTGTTATCCCATCCCTCATCCACCCCGACCAAACTGGTTTTATTAAAGGACGTCAATCATCTGACAACACCAGGAAGCTATTTAACTTAATGCAATTATCACAACAAGAAGACACAGAAAGTGTAATATTATCATTAGATGCTGAGAAAGCTTTTAACAAAGTCAACTGGACATTCTTATTCCTAACTCTAAAAAAATTTGGATTCAAAGAGACATTTATAGGATGGATTAGAGCACTTTACACTTCACCAATGGCCACTGTTTCCACTAATGGGTTCATTTCAAAAAACTTCCCCCTGCACAACGGTACTAGACAAGGATGCCCACTCTCTCCTTCCCTCTTTGCACTATTCATCGAACCACTTGCAGCTTCAATCAGAGAAAATAGAAATATAAGAGGTTTCCAAACATCTACAACAGAACATAAAATAATTCTTTACGCAGATGAAGTATTACTCCTATTAAAAGACCCCCAATCCTCCCTCCCAAAATGCTTTAATATAATCGCGTCATTTTCAAAAAAATCCGGATACTCGGTCTAAGTCCACAATCTTACCAAACAAATTAGAAGAAAAAAAAAGTAGCAGCACTAGCTTCCAATCACCAACTCAGAACAGGGAATATCAAATACTTGGGCATTAATATCTCCCCCAAACTGTCTGATTTGTTTAATCTAAATTTCTCACCTCTCCTACTAACAGTCGAACAGGACCTACGCCGTTGGTCTAACCTCCCTTTATCACTATTAGAAAGAATATCATCAGTAAAAATGTCCATCCTTCCTCCGGACTTTGAGCTTTACCATCTATCAAGCCAATTGAAATATTTGATACAATGGCACAGAAAATGTAATTCCTCCTGGCTTGATACAGAACAAGCACTCTGTGGGGACCTTCAACTAGCCGACCTTCCATTTATCACACAAAATATAAAACAACACTAGTGTTTCAAAAGTATAACAATAGCAACGACCCTCAAAGCTTGGTGGAAAGCTGTTAAAATCACAAAGTCTCAACAAATTGCCCCATCCCTCCGCTCTCCCATCTGGAAAAACCCTGATTTCTCTTTTAAAAAGAAACCACTCCACTTCCCCAACTGGGTGAAAAAGGGCATCACGCACCTTCAGCACATTACGGAGGAAAACACTCTCATCAGCCTCACCAAACTAGCCCAGAAATTTAGTATCACCCCAAACTTCTTAGAATACATACAACTACAATCTATAGTGACACCAATCCTAAATAGCATTGTTAACTCGCCGGATGACCCCATTCCAATTGACAGAATCCTAAATATCTTCAGCAAAAAAAAGAGCATGTCAAAAATATACGCTATCTTAAACCAGTCCGACACCTCGGTGTCATTACCGATATCAAAATGGGAATCAGATCTCTCAATAACAACTAACTGTGACTTCTGGAATCGAATCTGTATATACAACTTCAATAAAAGCATTAGCAAAAACGTACAACTTATCCAGTATCTAGGATTTATTTAAAGAAAAGGTGTCCTCAGGCCTCCTCGCCTTTTTCGGTAAAGTGTGGAAATCGTGCCTTTTCGTACGCCATGCGTCCCTCGTTGCCACCAGTGACTCCAAAATCACCACAAACCTTGTACATGCACCCATGATGAATATACAGCCAGCTCAGCTTTGTAGCTCAAAGGATTTCTGAAATTTCACTGATAAAAACTCAAAAAGGCGACTTTTCAAAACTTTTTGATGAACTTTCACACTTGGCAAGGTAGCACCTGTCTGAAAATCACAACATGCATTCTAACTATGGTCCTAGTGAATACTGTACGAGCTCAGCCCTCTATCTTAAAGCCTGTGGGATTTATTAAACAAAATGTGTCCTCGGGCCTAATCGCCTTTTTCACAGTCACCTTTTCGTACGCCACGCGGCCCTGGTTGTCACCAGTGACCCCAAAATCACCACAAACCTTGTACACATGGTCATGATTAACATACAGTCAGCTCAGCCTTGTAGTTCAAAGCATTTCTGAAATTTTGATGAAAAACACAGAAAAACGTGAGTTTTTACCATTTTTTCAGTGACCTTTGACACTAAAGGCTGATTTATACTTCTGCGTAGGTGCTACGGCGTAGCCTACGCCGTGAGTCTGCATAGCTCGCGTACCTACTCAGAGGCCTACGGACGTAGTTGACGCGCACCTCCTCCAAAATGTAACTACGCGTCGAATTGACGCGTAGCGCTCGGCTGTGATTGGTCCGCTCGGCGGCATTGTATTTCCTGCATTTATAACATTTCCGGTATCGCCACCATTCACAACCTTTCACCGATTTAACCATGGACCAAGCCGACGAGAGACTGTGCGAGGAAGTGAGGAGGTACCCTCATCTGTACGATTCGTCCTCGGTTGACTACAAGGACTGCCAGATGGCCGTGAATTCGTGGAGAGAAATCTCCAAGATTGAAATCCAAGATTGCACAAAGCGGTGGAAGAACAGTCGCGACAAGTTTGTCCGCCTCCGCAGGAAAATGTCTGCAAAGAGTGGCGATCCAGGGGGAAAGAAGGTTCCAGCCCTGTATATCTTTTTGTCCTGGCTCTCACCTCACATCAAGCATCGTGAGACAGAGTCTAACTACGATGAGAAGGTAAATATATTGTTTGAATCATTAACCTTATGTGCTTCACAAAAGGTAGCTAGCAGCCTGAGCTAACAATGCTAACGAGTTGTAAACACAGCGTGAACGTGCATGAAGCAGTACTAATGACCGTTGAATGTTGCCTTTCTGTGTGGTTTTGTGGTTTGTAAGAAACAGACTTGCATTATATCAGTGTCGCCATATTGCATTTTTAAATCACTGTCACCCATCACTGTGTGTAGGTAGAAATTGTCAGCATGTAATCATATGGACACATGTAATTTCAAAGTCACTGAATATTTTCTTTCTCTTTCATGATCCCAGATAGAAGCTAGATCCACTGCTGGATGCAGTGCCCAGCTGGAGCTGGCAGACACCTGGGGCTCCACCAGTGAACTCTCCCCGTTGTATTCAGACTGTCCGTCACCTGTGCCCTCTCCATCGCCTGTCCTGCACCGGCCAACACCTGCACCCTCTCCATCGCCTGTCCTGCACCGGCCAACACCTGCACCCTCTCCATCGCCTGTCCTGCACCGGCCAACACCTGCACCCTCTCCATCGCCTGTCCTGCACCGGCCAACACCTGCACCCTCTCCATCGCCTGTCCTGCACCGGCCAACACCTGCGCCCTCTCCATCGCCTGTCCTGCACCGGCCAACACCTGCACCCTCTCCATCGCCTGTCCTGCACCGGCCAACACCTGCGCCCTCTCCGTTGCCTGCTGCCCTTCCCTCCCAGTCATCCCCACTGCCCAATCTGCAATCTCCTCTAGCCTCTAGAGGAAAGAGGAAGAGAAAGGAGCAGGATGAGGCTGTGCAAGTGCGGCTGGAGCAACTGGAGGAGCGTAGACTCCAGTTGCAGCAGACACTATTGATGGGGACTGATGAATATGTGCGGTTTGGACAGACGGTGGCAGACCTCATTAGGAGGCTGCCAGAAGACCAGAGAGGAGCTGCGATGTTTGAGACGCACAGACTGTTGTTCCAGTGGCAGGAGAACATGGACAGTGTGCATTTGCAGCTACTTTGAGGATGTCGAAGTACTTGTATTAAGTTAAACTTGCACTAAAGTGTTCATTTGAGTGTGTTTTTTTGTATTCTAAACTTATTGTTCTTTAAACCACCACCAGGACAAGTCCTGTGTTTGCACATCTTATTTTTTATTGCCTTATTTTTTCATATGTGCAGTTTTATTTCTAATTTTTCCAGGGCAAGTCCTGTGTTTATTTAATTTTTTATTGCCTTATTTTTTCATATGTGCACTTTCATTTTTTATACTTTTTTTCCAGGGCAAGTCCTGTGTTTATTTAATTTTGTATTGCCTTATTTTTTTCACATGTGCACTTTGATTGTTTTAGATGTTTCACAACCAAATAAAAAAGGTTTATTTGAATATAAACCTGTTCATGCCTCATTGATTTAACATTTCTGTAAAACTGTCATTATTTTACAGCTGACTACATTGTTACAGGTGTGTGACTTATCTAAATTCCTGTTTTTGTCAATGTAGAAGTCCTTTATATTAATTAAGCCTTTATCTGCCCCGTTTGAGAAGACACTATCCCCCAAGCCCAGCTTGAAAGAAAGTTCTTGGTGATTGGAGCATCATAAGACCCAGTACACCCCTGAGCTTAAATGAAATTGGAAGGATGAAATCATCTTTTAACTGCTCAGCAGGTATATCAAGTTTGCAAAATAGGATGGCTTCAAAGAGGCAACTAATTGCATTATTTTACTCAATTGATGCATTAATTAAATCTCCATATTTTAGTTTAAAAATACGTTTTGGGTTTCTGGAAATTTTGACTCCCAAATACTCAAATTTATTAGACAAGATTCTAAAAGGCAGGTTTTCCAGAAAGTTGTGATGAAGACCTTCAGAGAGAAATGAAGGTACTTTTCTCCCAGTTGATGGTGAACTTTAATTTCTATTTTTAACTGCAACTAGCAGTTCCTCACTACCCACATTCACTTCTAAACTCATCCTTTAGTTGATTAATAGGACACTCCAGGTACAGATTGACAACGAATATGTATTAGCAAAACTTTATTCTATGTGATCTTTAACAACAAAACAATAACACCAGTCTGAAAGCAATTTCACAACAAAACAGTACATGTGTAAATGCCAATAGGACACAAGCTGCAACTATTCCAACAATTTAATGTGAGAGTTGGCCTCTGCACACAATGTCATTCTGCCATGGCACACTTCCACAAGGTGACTGAAAGAAAGCCATCAGGTCATTTCTCACACCGATGGCTGCTCTGGTGGATCGGCTCCTGGAAAGGACACGAGGGTCCAGGGGCTCACAAAGATTGGTGTCCCCTGCAACCACTCTTCGCCACTCGCCAGGATGAGTTAACCCAGCTGTCTCAGAGTCTGCAAAATTAGGAGGAATGTATCTGCTCCCCAGGGTGTTCACTTCATCAGTGTAGGCCAGGTAGTTGTGTAGAACAACACAAGCTTTCACAACATCAACAGATTTTTCGGGCAGAAACTCCAGGGCTCGCCCAAGGATCCTCCAACGTGCCACCATGATGCCGAATGAATTTTCTATCACCCGTCTGGCTCTGGAGTGTCGGTAGTTGTAGGTCTGTTTCTCCATTGTCATGTTTTTCCCTGTGAAGTTAAACATAGTGTGAATGAAGAGGGACTTTTGACCGCAAACATGATTATACACATTGCACTTTAATATTAAACACATTTTGTCTGTGACATACCTGGAAAGGGACGCATGAGATTGCAGTGTAGGGGGAATGCAGCATCAGCAACAATCACATGAGGAATAGGAACATCTGTTCCAGGGAGATCAGCTGGTGGAGGCAGGTTCAGTTTGTGCTCGAGCAGCATGGATCCAAATTTGCTCTCCTTGAAGATGCCCCCGTCACTTTCCCTTCCATATCCTCCAACATCAGCCATGGTAAATCGATACCTGGCGTCACAGGTGGCCATCAGCACGATGGAATGGGCTCCTTTGTAGTTGTAGTAGTCGCTCCCGGCGTGTGGCGGTGCCTTTACGTTGACATGCTTTCCATCTAAGCTGCCCACACAGTTAGGAAAGTTCCACAGTCTCCAAAAATCTGCTGCAATCGTCTCCCATTGTCCAACAGAAGGGCAGGGAAGGAACTCTGGCTGCAGTGCTTCCCACAAAGCTTTGCATACCTCAGACAGAATAGAAGACACCGTGCTAGACGCTAGCTTGTAGCTAGCAGCTACAGCCTGTTGGCTTCCACCTGAGGCCAAAATTCGAAGGGTAACTGCAAGTCTCTGAGTAATGTCTACAGGCATACTGTGTGTACTCTGGCGTGAGATAAAGGGCTGCAGACGACGAACCAAATCGTCGAATCTACTTGCCGACATATGAAAATATCGGAAGTGCATTTCCTCATCCATGTCTCTAAGTGGTTGAACAAGAGCCAAAAACTCCCCCGTGCTCTGCCGAAACCGATTAAGCGGTCGTACGTTCCATCTCCTCCGACGTCTCCTCTCTTGTTTTCTTTTCAATAGCTTCAGTATGATCAACTGCTGCTCAACATTTATCAGCACCAACGCCAAAATACTACGCTCCATGTCAGTCGCCATGTTTCACTGAATACAAACAAAGGAACTGACGTATTATACGAAGCAAAACCGGAAACTGGGGCTCTGACAAGCATAAAAAACACACTGCCAACTAGTGTTTAGGTGGAGTATTGCAGCGCGTCACAGACACTCCGACGCAGAAGTATGACATGTCCACATCTGCGTAGGTGCTACGCCGTAGCCTACGCCGTAGCACCTACGCAGAAGTATAAATCAGCCTTAAGTCCTTCCTTATACGGACCAAAGGGTCCAGGCTGCCTAAGGTTGGGAGGAACTTCCCCGACCTGAGGCATTTTATCAGGTCAGCCCAGTCCCTGACCAGGAAAGGCGTGAAGGTGCTCTCAGAGAGGGAAGTTTACAGACTCAAGAAGCACATTGGTAGGGTGAAAGCTCAGATTGGTTATGATGATGATGATGATGATGATGATGATGATGATGATGAAGACTGTTAGGTGCTTTTTACTGACTGCTCTTAGTGTTGTGTTTTATTTTGTACCCATGGGGGATTTTATTATCAGTACCCTGAACCTGAACGGGGCCAGGTCTGATTTTAAACGCGCCGCTCTTTTTAAACTGATGGAGACTAAGCATGTTGATATTCTGTTTTTACAGGAGACCCACAGCACCTCAGACAATGAGAGTGACTGGAAGAGGGCTTTTAATGGGGAGGTGATTTTAAGCCACAAGTCCAGTCTGAGTGGGGGGGTGGGGATTTTATTCTCCAGGAGTTTCTTACCTTTTTCTTTTACTGTAGAGGAAGTTGTTCCAGGTGCTTTAATCAAAGTGAAAGCTGTGTTCGAGAATGTCAAACTTGTGTTTTTAAATGTCTATGCTCCCACCAATGGGGTGGAAAGGGTGGCATTTTTAAACATTTTAAACGAGTGTGTTGGAAACAGTGAGGATGATGGTTTTATGTTGTTTGGGGGGGGATTTTAATGCACGGAGGTCCCAACCCTGGACAGAAACCATCCTGAGCCACACCCGCCTTCATCCCACACGTTCAGGCAGCTGACGGAGAGTCAGGAGCTGTCTGACGTGTGGAGGTTTTTAACAGTCAGCACAGACAGTTCACCTGGAGCCACAGTAGGGACAGGGTTTTATCTCAGGCCAGACTGGACCACTTTTATTGTTTTAAACACCACTTAAATATTTTTAAACAGTGTTTTATTCAGCCTGTGGGTTTTAGTGATCACTGCTTAGTCTCCTGTCGTGTTTTTATCAAGAATATTCATTTAAAGAGCACCTATTGGCATTTTAACACAGCCCTTTTAACAGACCAGGCTTTTAGAAATGCTTTGAACTGTTTTGGGTCATCCCACAGAGAGAGCAGGCCTGCCTTCACTAACATACAGCAGTGGTGGGATGTTGGGAAGACCCAGATTAGACAGCTCTGCCAGCAGTTCACTCGAGGTGTCACTACAGACTTGGCCCGGTCTATGAGGGATTTGGAGACGCAGGTGATAGAGCTGCAAGTTCTAGCAGACTCTACGGCAAATCGAAGGCATTTAGAGTCCCTCAAGTCCAAAAAGTCGGCCATAGCCAACCTGCTGGGCGTCTCGGCACAGGGAGCTCTGGTCAGGTCCAGGTTTATGAACGTGGCCCACGTGGGCTGGAGCGCAAAAACGGACAAAAGGAAGATCATTCACAGCCTACGTGTGTGTGTGTGTTTTACAGGGCGACAGGAGATCTGGACTCCTTCCAGCAGGTTTGGTATTTTAAACAGGTCCTCTGCTCTGTGGCAGGGGACACGCTGCAGTTTGGAGGTGTGCTCATGTGAATCATGTATCTATTGTATGTATGCATTTATTTATTAAAATGACGTCAAAGTGTATGTAAGATTAATAATGTAGTTTTGATAGGAGCAGTCACTCACTCAAGCAACCTTTCGAGCAGGGAGTATACTTTCCTCCTTATAGGTTTCACTTGAATTTCTACACAATGGTGGTCCTCAGGTAAATAATAAACATTTGAATTAGTGACATTTTACCTCTTTTGCTTCTTAACCTTTATTGACAGTATGGCAGTAGTGCCTATCCCCTCTGTTACGTGTCTGCAAGTCACATGACATGAAGGTCAGAGGTCATGGACAGGGACACTAACAAAAAGAAACTTCAAACCCTCAAATACAAACAGATGTAAGGCCTTTGGGGTCTAAAAGGTGGAGTGGAGGTGTAAAGCTCCACAGCCACCCACTAATACTACAAAGAGTAGACAAACTAAGGAACAGGCCTAAACCAACTGTAATCTGAAAAAAACTCTCCTGAGAGATCAATCCTCTTTTTAATGATCCTTTTGTCACCCTCCTTCCCTCCACAATACATCCACAAACATACACACTCTCTCACAACACACTCTTCAAAACAAACCCAGAGAAAACAACTGAAGGTGTTGTCTTCTCTGTTGCACACACCTAACTGAGGGAAAGGAGCTCCTTTTATTGAGCAGCCAGGCTGATGAGCTCAAGCTGGGTACAATGAGGGCAGGTGCTCTCAATGATGGGCTCGTTAGGAGCCCTGGAGGTCACAGACTACCTCCATCTGTAACACATCCTATATGTACATTCAGGCTGTGCTTGTGACCTTCAACAACTCCCTCAATAACTTCCAGTGAAAGCTATCCTTTTCAGTGAGATTTGACCTGCAACTATTCTTCACTGGTTTTCAGTTTATCAGTGCTGAACTGCTGCTTTCAGGATTTCTCATGCCATGAGATTTGTCTGAGTTTTCATGAGCTTCCTGTTATGCATTGAAAGATTCAGAATGTATTTATTGTCATTTACATTTACACATACAAGGAATTTGACTTGGTGTTCTTCTGTGCTAAACAATCAACATACAAATAGATAATTTTAGAAAATAGATAAAATAATATTATAAATTAAACACAAAATGTGCAATGGAAGAACTGTGCAGGTATGTTGAACATTACATGCAGCGTAAACAGAAAATGTAAAGTCCAGTGTGCTTTAATGTTACACATAGATTCAGCCTTCATGTTACTGTAATGTTCTCTGACTGAATGAAGCTGTGAACAAGCATGGGTTTCCTCTGAGGTATTAATGTTATTTCAAATGTAATTATTAGGTTTTTTAATGATTTTCAATTGTATTTCTTTGTATTTCTGTGTTCATCATGGGTGCAAGTACAAGGTTTGTGGTGATTTTGGAATCACTGGTGGCAATGAGGGACGCATGGCGTACGAAAAGGCACGATTTCCACACTTTACCGAAAAAGGCGAAGAGGCCTGAGGACACCTTTTCTTGAATAAATCCTAGATGCTTTAAGATAGAGGGCTGAGCTTGCACAGTATTCATCATTACTATAAGTGCAATGTGTGGTGTGTTTTTCAGACAGTGTCAAAGGTCACTGAAAAAAAAGGTAAAAACTCACCTTTTTCTGTGTTTTTCATCAAAATTTCAGAAATGCTTTGAACTAGGAGTCTGAGCTGGCTGTGTGTTCATCATGAGTGCATCTACAAGGTTTGTGGTGATTTTGGGGTCACTGGTGACAACCAGGGCCGCGTGGCGTACGAAAAGGTGACTTTGTGAAAAAGGCGATTAGGCCTGACGACACCTTTTGTTTAATAAATCCCACAAGCTTTAAGATAGAGGGCTGAGCTCATACAGTATTCACAAGGACCATAGGTAGAGTGTGTGGTGTGATTTTCAGACAGGTGCTACCTTTCCAGGTGTGAAAATCAACCAAAAGGTGGTTAAATGTCGCCTTTTTGAGATATTTTCAAGGAAATTTCAGAAATCCTTTGAGCTAGGAGGCTGAGCTGGCTGTATGTTCATCATGGGTGCATGTACAAGGTTTGTGGTGATTTTGGAGTCACTGGTGGCAACGAGGGCCGCGTGGCGTACGAAAAGGCACGATTTCCACACTTTACCGAAAAAGGCGAGGAGGCCTGAGGACACCTTTTCTTAAATAAATCCTAGATGCTTTAAGATAGAGGGCTGAGCTTGCAAATTATTCATTATTACTATAAGTGCAATGTGTGGTGTGTTTTTCAGACAGGTACTACCTTCCTAAGTGTCAAAGGTCACTGAAAAAATGGTAAAAACTCACCTTTTTCTGTGTTTTTCATCAAAATTTCAGAAATAATTTGAACTACAAGGCTGAGCTGATTGTATGTTAATCATGACCATGTGTACAAGATTTGTGGTGATTTTGGGGTCACTGGTGACAACCAGGGCCGCTTGGCGTACGAAAAGGTGACTTTGTGAAAAAGGCGAATAGGCCCGAGGACACATTTTGTTTAATAAATCCCACAGGCGTTAAGATAGAGGGCTGAGCTCGTACAGTATTCACTAGGACCATAGTTAGAATGCATGTTGTGATTTTCAGACAGGTGCTACCTTGCCAAGTGGGAAAGTTCATCAAAAAGTTTTGAAAAGTCGCCTTTTTGAGTTTTTATCAGTGAAATTTCAGCAACCCTTTGAGCCACAAAGCTGAGCTGGCTGTATATTCATCATGGGTGCATGTACAAGGTTTGTGGTGATTTTGGAGTCACTGGTGGCAACGAGGGACGCATGGCGTACGAAAAGGCACGATTTCCACACTTTACCGAAAAAGGCGAGGAGGCCTGAGGACACCTTTTCTTGAATAAATCCTAGATGCTTAAAGATAGAGGGCTGAGCTTGCACAGTATTCATCATTACTATGAGTGCAATGTGTGGTGTGCTTTTCAGACAGGTGCTACCTTCCTAAGTGTCAAAGGTCACTGAAAAAATGGTAAAAACTCACCTTTTTCTGTGTTTTTCATCAAAATTTCAGAAATGCTTTGAACTACAAGGCTGAGCTGGCTGTGTGTTCATCATGAGTGCATCTACAAGGTTTGTGGTGATTTTGGGGTCACTGGTGACAACCAGGGCCGCGTGGTGTACGAAAAGGTGACTTTGTGAAAAAGGAGATTAGGCCCGAGGACACATTTTGCTTAATAAATCCCACAGGCTTTAAGATAGAGGACTGAGCTCATACAGTATTCACTAGGACCATAGTTAGAATGCATGTTGTGATTTTCAGACAGGTGCTACCTTGCCAAGTGTGAAAGTTCATCAAAAAGTTTTGAAAAGTTGAGTTTTTATCAGTGAAATTTCAGAAATCCTTTGAGCCACAAAGCTGAGCTGGCTGTATATTCATCATGGGTGCATGTACAAGGTTTGTGGTGATTTTGGAGTCACTGGTGGCAACGAGGGACGCATGGTGTACGAAAAGGCACGATTTCCACACTTTACCGAAAAAGGCGAGGAGGCCTGAGGACACCTTTTCTTGAATAAATCCTAGATGCTTTAAGATAGAGGGCTGAGCTTGCACAGTATTTACAAGGACCATAGGTGCAATGTGTGGTGTGATTTACAGACAGATGCTACCTTCCTAAGTGTCAAAGGTCACTGAAAAAATGGTAAAAACTCACCTTTTTCTGTGTTTTTCATCAAAATTTCAGAAATGCTTTGAACTAGGAGTCTGAGCTGGCTGTGTGTTCATCATGAGTGCATGTACAAGGTTTGTGGTGATTTTGGAGTCACTGGTGACAACCAGGGCCGCGTGGCGTACGAAAAGGTGACTTTGTGAAAAAGGAGATTAGGCCTGACGACACCTTTTGTTTATTAAATCCCACAAGCTTTAAGATAGAGGGCTGAGCTCGTACAGTATTCACAAGGACCATAGGTAGAGTGTGTGGTGTGATTTTCAGACAGGTGCTACCTTCCCAGGTGTGAAAATCCACCAAAAGGTTGTTAAAAGTCGCCTTTTTTTAGATATTTTCAAGGAAATTTCAGAAATCCTTTGAGCTAGGAGGCTGAGCTGGCTGTATGTTCATCATGGGTGCAAGTACAAGGTTTGTGGTGATTTTGGGGTCACTGGTGGCAACGAGGGCCGCGTGGCGTACGAAAAGGTGACTTTGTGACAAAAGCGATTAGGCCCGAGGACACATTTTGCTTAATAAATCCCACAGGCTTTAAGATAGAGGGCTGAGCTCGTACAGTATACACTAGGAATATAGTTAGAATGCATGTTGTGATTTTCAGACAGGTGCTACCTTGCCAAGTGTGAAAGTTCATCAAAAAGTTTTGAAAAGTCGTCTTTTTGAGTTTTTATCATCAAAATTCCAGAAATGCTTTGAACTAGGAGGCTGAGATGGCTGTATATTCATCATGGGTGCAAGTACGAGGTTTGTGGTGATTTTGGAGTCACCGGTGGCAACGAGGGACGCATGGCGTACGAAAAGGCACGATTTCCACACTTTACCGAAAAAGGCGAGGAGGCCTGAGGACACCTTTTCTTTAAATAAATCCTAGATGCTTTAAGATAGAGAGCTGAGCTTGCACAGTATTCACAAGGACCATAGGTGCAATGTGTGGTGTGATTTACAGACAGATGCTACCATCCTAAGGGTCAAAGGTCACTGAAAAAATTGTAAAAACTCACCTTTTTTGCTTAATAAATCCCACAGGCTTTAAAGAATGTTGTCTCCGTCTCTAATGTTTTACGGTCTCTGAGAGTGGACCTTGAGGAGAAGTTTGCTTACTATTGTTGGGGCTTGTGGTTGGTCAGCGTTTTCAGTCTTGAAGTACAGTACAGAGAAAAATAAAAATGGTATTAATGACAGAAACCTTGGGCAACACCCTCTCACAAGTTCTAAGTAATTACAGTTTCATTTACCTGTACAGCATTCCAAGAAATGGTAAGACTACATTTTTAAGGGACAGAAGGAGATGATGTGAAAAACCTCCTCAGATGAAGTGTGGTGATGAGGGCTCAAGTTTCTCAGCATCCTTCACTGTTGTCAGCACCTTCTCAAGCCTGTGAAGAGCAGGAGTCGCTGGGAAAAAAAGAAGAAGTATACTTACAACAGTACTGATCATACATTTCAGTGTGATTAACTTACAGCAGCAATTGTAATCACTGGGTGTAATTCTCTTTACAAAGTATTTCTTATCACTATTTATAAAAAAAAGATGTGAAGCTGCGGTCCAGTATATGTGGTTCTTTATGCTTCTCATCCACTCCTGGAGTTTTTCACAGTCCTTCATTCAGTATTTATGTTCTCCAGTTTCTTTGAAAAGTCTACAGTGCAAAAACACATTTATTTTTAGTAAAAGTCCCAAAATTTAGTGGGGGGGGGGGGGGGGGGGGGGCAACAGTCACACAGAATGCCACTGTCATTGTAAGACCAAGGAACAGGTGTGTGAATGATGTGCACATACAACACCATGCCTGTGCCCTTGGTCACACGTAAATGAGTATTTCTGAAAACTTTTTGTAGCTGATCACTGTGTGGATGGGTGGGTCATAGCTACATCTATTTTTCGTTGGAAAAAATGATCACTGATGCAGTCACATGATGTTAAGTTTTAGCAATAGAGTTTCCAAATTATCATTTGGAAATATACCTTTCTCCGTGTGCCAGACATCGTGCTTGACGGTCAGTGATGATGCAGTGAAGAGTCACATCTCGTGCATTCAACAATGCCAGGCTCCTCCTCAGGTCCTCTTTGTCCATGTGGTAGGTACCTCCCACTGACCTCATGGCTCTGCTCACCCCCACCAAAAAAATAAACACATACTATTAAGAAATGCTTTATGGACAGAGATTTACAAATTTAATGTCAAAACTTGTCTGTTAGGCATGATTTTCCTCAAGATCTTTTATATACAATTATTTTTCAGAACGATGTGTGAAGATATGAACATGAAAGTCACAAATACTGGAAGGTGTATGCGTATCATAAGACATAATCCTTTTAACAGTATGGAGTACGCTTGTAATTAGTAGACTTTCCCATCTTAATATTCAGAAGAGAGTTCACCTACTTTAACCACTTCTTTTTTTACTCTGTTGTGCAGCTTTGTTCTAAACCATTTATCACAGATTTCAACCAGACAGCTTTTCTTTCTGATCCAAACTTGTTATCTTTCACAGTATTTTGTGTTTCAATTGTAACAGTTACAAACAGTAACTCATCGTACTGTCTTTAAAAAGTTAGTGACTTTCTATAAAGATACAAAAGTTAGCTCAGCTGTGATGACACTGCTATTCATAGCTTTCACGTGACGTCACACGCTTATGGAACTAGGGTTGTATGATTTTTTTTTGTCACTAATTATACTAGCCACTCTAGTTTGTGATCTGCTGGTATATCTTAATTACTTAAGGTCTAGAGGGACTGTTGTTAAGTCTTGCTTGTGACAGCAAGAAGTTGTCTCTGTTCATTGTGTGTAAACTGTGTGCATTAGCTCACAGTTTACACACCAGCACCACCAGGTAACGGGGAATCTCTCCTACTCATTATTCAGTTTAGTTGTATTTTTGTCACTATGAAGCTGCAGACCTGAACAGCTGATCAGTGCGCTGCAGGCCGAGGAGCACGTCTGTGTTGCGTCCGCAAATAATGCAAAACAAACAGGCTCTCTGATGTCAATGTCAAGTGCTGAAAAAAAACACAAGTAGATCGTACACCTAAACTGAGATGAGTGCTCGGGTCAGAGTCTTTCAAAATGACCTGAATTGCAGGACTGACCCGTCTGCAGAAACTGTAGCCTAGCTTGCTGCTGTTTCTCCTGCAGTTTCTCACAACAGGGGCCGCGCTGACCAGAGTCCGTTGTTGCTAGTACAATTACTAGTGACATAAAACTCATACAACCCCACTTCAAAAACATTGAAATATCCCTGTAAGAATCCCATCTGAGAAATAAAACCCTGAGAGGAGGATTCATTATATTCGACGCTCCTCTGTCCCTGATGAGGGAACAAAACAACAATAAAAGTCCACTTCTTTGAACAAACATTACATTAAAGGTAAATTGAAGTAAACATAGAGTGATTTAATCATTGTATGTTCAGTCAATGCAGTACCACTGACACGTCAGTGTGCGTGGACCATAGAATGTATAAATAAGGCGTAGACCGATGTAAACAACTCCAGCAGTATCTTGTTACACTGCTAGCCAACCAGCTAACGCTAGCTTAGTAATAACTTCTGTTTTCACAGCTGGACACCTTTATCCCGATAGTCTGGTGGTAAGGTGTTCTTGGTTAGTTAAGGTGAAGGTTCATATTTAGTGTTGAGGCTTGATGGTGAACTTTTGGGAGGGAGAGACGGTTTTACACGTCTGAATGAATGGAAGTCGTCATGTTGGTGTTCTCTGCCCTCCAGGCTGCTGCGGCGGTCACGTGACTGAAAACTATGAATTCTGTTGGCAGTGCTGACAGCAAACTTTAATTATGTGGTAAGCATTAGACAAAAAAATCTACATTTTAAAATGCAATCTACAGACCTACTGATTCCACTTTAGGCTCTGAAATCAGGTCTTTTTGACTACATGAACAGAAATGCATACACACAGGAAGGTGGTCTTCAAAACTATTGTGAACTCCCCATATTACATGCTAACGTGTTCAAATGAAATACCGCAACCTCGGAGAAATACAAGTTACTCCTATTTCAGTCTGTCATCAATGAATTGGAATGGTCACGGTTCGGTCACCAACAAGTGGTTTGCGCGAGCGAATATTGGCGGTGGCATATGCATAACATTTCAATCGACAACGCCTCTGGCTAAACTAGAGCACCACAATTCACGTACTAACACAGTAACAGTAAAATCACGTTAACTCACCTCTGCAGGCATGTGAAGGTATGATGTCGAGTTTTCAGAAGCACATGCCTCCCACTCTCCGGGCTTCCATCTGCACACTGCACGAGAGAGTTGTTGTCTCGCTGTCCCCTGCAGCCGAACTAGTCACAACAATGATGCCGGGCTTTCACTTCATTGTCGTCGCGTTCGTGTTCAACGCTATCAGGACATTCGGATAGCCTTCAGCTATCTAGTCCTGATTAGCCCCTTAGACTGTAAATAAAAGATTAGCCCCCTCCTCCATCTTTGAGCGTGTGATTTCAGGGTGAGCATGCGCGTTCTTCTTCTTCTTCTTCTTCTTTTTCCTTCTTCTTCTTCTTCTTCTTCTTCTGGATGCGCGTTCCTCTCCTCACTTCATGCCTAACGTCAGCCAACCAGCTGGACCAGAAGAAGCAGAGATGATGCTGGTTAAAGTGTAAATGATACTAAGAATTAAGATTAGTATTATTGATATTATTACCATTATTATTATCATGACTATAATAATTTACTATTTAGTTATAACATTTTAATTTTTTGTTTATTCATTTATTTATTTTTTTTATCAAATCGATCTAATTACTATAATTATTATTATTATTATTAGTTGTAGTAGTATTTCTCTTTATTTATATTAACTCAATTTCTTACTTGCCCACTGAACTAGTCCCCCCTTCCTTTTTTATGGATATCATTGATCACATGTAAACATGTATTATTCCATATAATGTAAAAAATAAAAAAAACTCAAGTTTTTAGTTTTTTCCCGCCTTTCCCTCCTCTGCTCCCTCGCGACCATAAGTTTCCATGGTAACTCCTCCTGTCAAACGTATAGAGAGAAAAAACACTTTATGAATCATTTGGATTCGAATGAAGACAGAGAGCAGTAAGTGTCCCTTTTTTATCTTGAATTTAGAACATTGTAAGCTTCACAAAAAACCTGTATTATTTAAATACATTTCTGAGGGTTAATGTTTCATTTTTAATTAGATTTCTTTATTGTGGGGGTCTTTAACCTTTACTGGGCCTAGCAATAGTCTTGAAAATAAATAGTTTCATCTTCTTTGCCACGACAGGAGTAAATTCAAATGACAAATACACCAAATAGGTGATGTGACATGTCTCCCATGTTAAATCATACAGTTATGGTAACAATTGTGCTCAATATTGAGTATTAAACAATATTTATGGTCAAATCTTACATATCCTGTCATAGTTTTGGGATGTTTGTCTGACGTTATCAATTATTCCAGTCACTATGTGGCTATTACACAGCTACTTAAATTAATTATTACTTATATTACTTAGTACTTAAATTTGTATTCTTTTTATTTATCTATTTTATTTTATTTTAATTGTTTCTCTATTTGTGCTCAATTACTCTTGAAACACTCTTGCCACTATGTCTGTGTTGCTGCATCAACCAAATTTCTCCATAGGGATCAATAAAGCATTATCTTATACTATCTTGTCTAACTTACTTAAGAAAAATGAAACATTTTGGTTCAAAATGTTAATTTAGAAGACGTTTTTGTGTATGTCAAGTCAAAAATTTGTATTAAAAATAATTGTTGAGACATTGTTTCAGATGGGTAGTAGATGAGCAGTGTCCATAACATAGGAGTTTTTTCTTTGTTTGGTTCCCTCCTCTTGACCTACTTTCTGATTGGTCAGCTCGCCACAAGCCAGTTGTCCATTGATTGGTCAGTATGGACCTCGTCAGTTGTCATCTGGTTGTCATCTGGTTGCCATGCTGCTATCCTCGGTGTTGCCAACTTAGCGACTTTGTCACTATATTTAGCGAGTTTTCAGACCCCTCTAGTGACACATTTTCATAAAAGCGACTAGCAACTAATCTAGCGGGATTTCCTGGTTTTAATTTAGTTTATTGAAGACTTTGACGCGAAAGTATGTATTGTTCCAACTCTTTTCAACGGGCATTGCCGTGTAGCTGCAGGTAGAGGAGGGTGCGTTCCACCCTTTCCACAGACAGACTGTAAATGTAGTGCGCATGCCCGAAGTGTAAGGACAGGCTACTGTAACAGCTCCCAACTACAAAGACAGGCACACACAGAGGTTGATGAAGGTTACACTAACAAAGTAATGTGTAATACATGCATCATGGACAATAGGTCAGCTTTTTCATGGCCACTACATTTAGCCAGGCGACCACATTTTAACAGAGCAATCCTAGCTACATGCACTATGTGAAAACTTCCATATTCAGTTACTGTATGTTCTATTTTACAGTTATACATGATTGTAGTTGGCTCTTTCTGTATTATTCTTTATACATGCTTGTTCTAAATTTCATTTGTCTAATAAAATAACTTATTTGAATAAATTAGAAGTACATGTGGTTATTGTCTACTTCATGCAGAGCAAATGTGTTTTGCAAACACTGGAAACAAATCTGATAATTCATAAATAACTTTTTTATTTCAAAACACTGGTCATATACAAACATTTACAATTCCACAGGTATGATGCAGGTGTTCGTCATGAAAGACATATAACTATAAAGGAACCTAAAAGGAAGTGACCCCAATAGATTAAAAACATAATTATGGATATGATATAAACATAGTGTTGTAGTGGATGTAAAGGGTAAGTGTCACAGTTCTCTCCCCAGGTGTGTTAGGTGTTTGATAAGCCAGTTTGAAATTGAATTGTGCAATTGTTCTCGTATACTGGTCCACGTAGAAAGGCTTCTCTTTGGTGTGATCATCCTCACAGCTGGATCAGCTCTGAGGTCCTGTATAAACACAAACCAGAGGTCACATCTAGGGTTTCAAGCTTTTATTCACCTGTGGTGTTCTCTGGTTCTGCCTGCTTTACAAACACTGCCCACATTGCTCAATGTACAGTATGAAGTCAAGATTCATGAAATGTAAGTTACAGGTCAGACTTACAGTGTGCATGAGGCTCATTCACATACAGTTCCTTTAGTTTTAAATGATGTTATCTTTTTGAATCCAACTCTCCCTGTGATCACAACATGTGCTAACAAATTCATTAATTAATTTCCCCTGTAGGTAACAGTATAGTTTCATTCAGTCGTCTTTACAGTATGCTGTTAGTAGGTGAAAGCTAATGACAACTGTAGACATAAACATCTATACAACATACACTGACGTATTACACCTCCTTACTTAAGTTTCAGGTAGTCCAGGTTTGATGGGAGTCAAAGGGTAAACGGGGGCCTTATGGGGTGTTGAGGCTGGCAAACCTTTCGTGTATCTATCGGAAGGAGAAAAAACATTCAGGCCCCAAAGTTCCTATTATTAGGCTGCATTAGTTCAACATTATAAATGAAATACACTGTCAGCAGTTATGTTAGCTGTGGTTAGCGATGTACCACCTCACAGGAGCTAACAGGCCTGAGGCTGAATCAATAAACATGCAAACAACGTATGCTAACAAAGATCCAACAGCCTAAGAGTATGCATGCAGTTACAGCTCTAGATTTACACTTACAGACATTATACCATCATGTTCCACGATGACAGCTTGCACTGAGTGTCCAACCATTAGCTTACAGACTCGGCTTGGGAATGCTAGAGTGTTACTCTACATACGATCCAAAGCTTAAACTCTGATGGACCTAAAACATCCAGTTATTAGCATTAGCTGATAGCAGGACTTACCGTGTGGTATACATACTGCTTGTGTCTACAATAGAAGCTACCTGGGAATATTACATGTGTTGTAATGGTTGTAATGGAAAGATCGTTTGGCAAGTTAGCACAAGCTAGCCGCCGGTGTGTTTTGCACTTACCTGTTCATCAGAAAGCAGGCTGACTCTGCGTCTCTCTTCATCCCGAGCTGCTCACAAAGTGAAAACCAAGCCGCTTTCACCCCCCTTTAGGCACACGGTTTATCTGCTTGGCGTTTTTTTTCATTGTATTTCCTTCCGCCGCGTAGCTTCTGTTATCGCTGCCGGTCTGCATAGCGTCCACTCGCTTCTATCAACTCCCAAAGTCACCTGCGCACTAGGCATGCTGTGATTGGCTGAGGTAACCACGCCTCCTCTCTGCCCAGAAACGTCCCGAGACAATCAAAACATTAGAATACAGGCAGGGGAGGGGGTCCCTGCAGACACAGACACTACCACACATGTATAGAGGCCCATAGGTGTGATAGTGTCTGTGTCTGCAGGGACCCCCTAACCAAACTCAAGAAAACTAAATACAAAAAATAATAAAACCTAAGTTATACATACACTAAATGTTAGCCAGGTGGGGCCGTTTGGAGTAAGAGTACATTTTGGAGAAAGATTTTTTTGGCTTGATGGTTTTTAACCTGATAGCCTTTAGAGCCTTATTCCTGAAAGAACCATACTTAGAATTCTAAAGGCTTGTTCATTGTTGATTTGTATGTGACTTGAATAAAGCGCTGTGAGATTTAATTTCCGTTTTGTTTTTTCATTTTGACTTAAAGTGATATCACCATTTATTTATGTACATATTTTTGATTGCTCAGGTTGCCCTGAAAAATGATATATCTATACCTTGATATAAAAGGGTTGCGCTGATACATGCATTATTTCACAAAGAGACAGGGCACAATAAAAAAAAGCAACAAAAAAAATGACAAGGAGATCTAAAATGATGAATGATAGATGTATGAATGATGTGGATGAATACGTTTACCAGTTAATGAAATTATATTATGTTCAAATTAATGAAGGAAATCTGTGAACTCATTCCTATTTTTCTCTTCACAGAAACCTACCCAAAATCCAGGATGAGGTGAGTGTCTTTCATTCAAAATATTCATTCATTCATTCTTTCATACATACATTCATTCATTCATTCATTCATTCATACATACATACATACATACATACATACATACACACACATATTCATATTCACATATAGCTGGACAGACATGTACACAAACACACAGGCAGACACCAATACACATTTACACACACAGACACAAACAGGCAAGGAGGCACACTCACACAAACAGACACACTAGGACAGACTAACAGAGTCCTTATACTTATTCTATACTTATACTTCCCTTCTTCTTGTTATTATTATTATTATCATTGTTATTATTATTATTATAATTATTATCTAACAGCTTTGGTTTTGTTTCTGTCCTTTCTCTCTAGCATGGACTTCAGAATACTCAAAAGCAAGACTGGGAAGCCCTATTCCAAACTCCCACCTCTTCATGTAGCTATTTTGTGTAGCAAGGAGGAGGAGAAAACCCTGTCATGGAGTTTCAGTGGAGAGGGAGTCTCCTAAGGAATGACCAAAAAAAAACGGGTCATCGCGATTACTGATGGAAAGGAGGTGGAGAGAGTCGTGGTCTTTGAGTCGGTCAGCCTGCAATTTGTAGATAAAAAGGGATACATGTTGACGGGGTATGCCCTGAGGGGGGAGAACCCCCCATTCAGCATTAATTTCACAAGAGAAACAAAACTGTTTAGCTCCGTGGGAGTGCCCATTACCCCCGATCTGGAGGAGAGAGGAAGGCAGCTCCTCTACCCACCATCCCTTAAGTGCAGCCTTCTTGCTGCAAGAGAAGAAACTGCAATGGTTTCAGTTCAGGGGAAGATCAAAGAGGTAAGGTTTTATTTCTCTCTCCCTCTGTTCTTCAATCTATCTGTACATACAGGACACACATACATACATACATATGTGTATATACCATAGACTGTATAAAATATACAAATGTATGTTTGTGTGTCTGTGTGTTTATGTGCGTGCGTGTGTGCATTCATTCATTCATTTATTCAGTCATTCATTCGTTCATACATACATACTGTGTTGCCTTTCAGGCAAAAGATTGTTGAGACTTTTATTTTGGTAAGGCTACTTTTATTTTGAAGGCCATTTTGTCATGTGTGTAGACTGCGACTTTTTTCTAGTCATTTCCAGAGAGTCAATTCAGTGAGAGCACATGGCTTTGTTCTCTTCCTTTTCGGACACTGTAAGCGCCACAGACGCAATGTCGTAAGTATATAAATAATTTATGTAATAGTTTAATGATAATTTAAGGTTAAAATATTATATATATATTATTTACATTTAAAAAAAAAGCATTTCATTTGTTGTAATTAAAAAGAGAATTCATGTACACGTGATTACACTGTGAAAACCACGTAAAATCAACAAATTGTAAATTTTTGTATTGTTTATTACAGTTTTCACTCTATCTGTGTATGAAGATGAGCCACAGTAAAGCCACAGGAAACTATACTACGACTCAAGTCCTCTTTGTATAAGTTAGAGTTTAGCTGGTTGGACAGTCGCAGCTCCTACGCTGTAGCGAAGACAACACACATACATACATACATACATACATACATACATACATACATACATACATTGATACATACACACATACATACATACGTACATACATACATACATACATACGTACATACATACATACATACATTGATACATACATACATACATACATACATACATACATACATACATACATACATTGATACATACATACATACATACATACATACATACATTCATTCATTCGTACATTAATACTTACATACATACATACATACATACATACATACATACATACATACATACAAACATACAAACATTTCAAAACAATGATCCTTTGGTCCTGTTGTGGTATTTTTCTTCTCAGGTCTCCTCAGTGGGAAAAGTCCAGGTTGGGAGGGACTTTGTCCCAAGAAAAACCTTGATGTTGGAACAAGTAAGTTCTCTGTCTTCTCTTTCCATCGTTCTCTGAAACTCAAAGTCTTCCTCTCCAAGAAATTATTTTTAGCTCTAACTAGGTCTGGTCCAACCTGAAGAAGCCTTACATACCAACTCCATTTTCCTTTTTGGATCAAGCTTTGAATTACCATGACCTGGATGACTGAGAACCTTCACACACTTTCTCTTGCTCCTTCTCTTTTACTCTCTCTCTCTCTCTCTCTCTATTTCAGAATTTCTTTTTTACCTCTGTCTCTGTTTGTCTTTGGTCAGCTTGGGGCTTCAGAATCAAAGAGTGTCCCTGGATAAATTTAAAATAGAGAAAACAAAGTTTCTGTAACACGCTCAAAGGAGTTTTTTAAGATTTAAAATGTGAAAGTGTAGTAAGAAAGAAATGTTAAGAACATGATTAATAAGTTTAGCTTAAATATACAACAGATGCATTTAACCCACTTTTTTCTTTTACATTAGGAAGCCATCAGAGTGCAGGTGACACTATGGAGGGAAGCTGCACTGTTCAGTGTAGCCATAGGGGCTCAGGTGAGCTTTACTCACCTGAGAGGGAGCCAGAGTCCCTATGGCTATGGACTGAACTCCACAGTCCATACAACCATGGAGGTGGGTTCTGAGTCTGACTGTTGGCAAAACTTCTGTCTTTTTGATAAATACTATTGGCAGTGTGCTAATATATTGTATTAATTATATATTAATTATATATTATATTATTACCCAATTGTAATTTTGTTCCAACAGGAAGCCTGCTCTGAAGAGGAGGTCAATGCCCTTGGAACCATGGAGGCTGAGGGCAGGCCAGGGATGCTGCATCTATTGACAGCACCTCATTTCTGAGGCATTGTGGAGGGAGTTGGAGGCTGATTTCAAGGAGCTGCCATTTTATTTAAGGATAATTTTGAGGGGAGGGGTAAATTACAGAGGCGGAGGTGGTGGGGAGGAAGGGGGAGGAAGCAGAAGGAGAGGACAAAAGTAAGGGAGAGGGGAAGGACAGGGGGAGGGATAAAATAAGGGCCCAGTAGAGGGAGAATTCGTTGTTTTTTAAAATGTTTAATGTATTTGTTTAGTTTATAGTTATTTGAGTTTCATTCATCAGTTTTGGTTATTTCTTGTTATTTGTTGAATAAATTCTTTGTTATTAATTGACAGTGCTTTTGTTATAACAAACTAACTTAATTTAGATTGTTTTTAAATAAATTATTTCATTGCAAAATAGACAGTATTTAACAAAGGTTCAAAAAAGTACATAGAACATGACACAATTAAATGAATTAATTATTTATATTGTCACATTGTGTTATTTTAAATGTTAAAATATGTGCTGCTATATAAAGAGTTGCTAAATTGCTTTTCATTGTTTCACAACAATGTCAATAAAGATCTATTCTATTCTAATAGGAAGACAGGGCACCAGGGGTTTGATGAAAGCAGAATATTGACAGGATGTAAGGTAATCTATAAAAGAAAAATAAACATAGATATATTAAAATGAGAACATAATGGTTAGTATAGGTTGAAGTGTTTTAGTTATTTTTTTTACACGAGCTGGATAAGTCTTTAAGCTTAAGCTCTGTTTATTTTTTAACACATGGTCTGAACAGTGTTGTAGTATAATAATAAGGACATGATAAAGGTTTGTAGTGACTTTCAGGAGTCTACACTGTATAACAGTGGAGTTATTGAATATTATTTTGCAATAAAAACTCCCCAAAAATCTGAAAAACTATATCCTCAAACGAAGGGTTGTAGGATATTCAGAGGGACATGATAAAGGTTTGCAGTGACTTTCAGGAGTCTACACTGTATAACAGTGGAGTTATTGAATATTATTTGCAATAGAAATGCCCTAAAATTCAGAAAAAGTGTATTTTCAAACCAAGGGTCAGGGTTAGTTTGTTTAATGGCTTTTATTATTATACAGATTCCTTTTGGCCAAAAAGATGCTGCAGGTTGTGTTTGACTGGACAGCAGCAAGGCGCCAGCCAGCCTTATAAGTGCGAAGGTCTGTCACTGACTAGTTGAGTGACTGATGAAGTTGCTCTGTTCCTGTTGTAGATCAGAGCTCAGACACGAGCCTCCCTGAGGAGATTTCAGACAAGAAGAAAAGGGGGAAAAAGAAGGCACTGAAAGAAAAGAGTAAGTTCTTTAACATTTCTCAAGGAAAATCCATATACACTACCATTCAAAAGTGTAGAATCAGCTGTTACATTGCTGTTCTTCTTCATTCCCTCAATGATGACTATTTTAACAGATAAAAACAGTATAATTCAGGGGCCTCATTGCAGAAAAAAATCCTAACTGCTTGTCCTATCTTAACTTAAAAGTGATAATATTGATAACATTTAGCACCCCTCCCCTCCCCTTCCATTGCACTTAAAGTCTGTGTAAAGCAATAATAATTAAAGCCGCAAGCGGCGATGAACGGGCCCTCGCACACCCGCAGCCGCCTACGCGAGCCACCGCCGCCTACGCGAGCCACCACCTCCTACGCGAGCCAGTGCCGCCTACGCGAGCCACTGCTGCCTACGCGAGCCGGTGCCGCCTACGCGAGCCACTGCTGCCTACGCGAGCCACCACCGCCTACGCGAGCCGGTGCCGCCTACGCGAGCCACTGCTGCCTACGCGAGCCGCCTGATATTAGTTCCCACGTGATGCGAAAGCACGATCTGAGAGTATACGCTGGCTTAGGTGGTGCAAATGTTCCAAGTTTCTGGCAGAGTGACAAGAAAACCTCCAAACTTGACAGTGTCCCACGCCCACAATTTCAGTCTGAACAGAATTCTTTTAACAGTAATCTAATCCTCAATATGTCTGCTATAGAATGTGCTTTATTTGGACATAATCGGATAAAAACTCTAGGAGGAGCTCTCAAAAGTATGCACCCTTATTTTGGCATTTTTGCTGCTGGATCTCCTTCCTTGGTTGTTTAAATGAGTTCTGCAGGGCTTTTTTCTCACTTGCATTTTGATGCCCCGCCTAAACACATGCCACGTGCACAATTTTAATCGGACCAGAATTCTTATAACACTAATTTAATCCTCAATGTGTGCTATTGAATGTGCTTTGTTTGGACTGAATCGAATAAAAATAAAAATAAAAAAGTATGCACCCTTATTTTGGCTGCGTTTTTTATGTTCAAAGCTAGGTGGCGCTCTTCCTGTTGAGTTTGGGATATGGGTGCAAGAGGCTTTTTTGTACAGCATGATGTCCTGAATATGCATAAAATTTTTCACGCATGTAGCTCAAAATAACCCCTATAGGGAGGATTTTTTGAAATCTGTAGGGGGCGCTAGTGAGCACATTTTTTGGACTTTTTGGCCAAACCCATAAAGTGTCGCAATTTTTCCCTGGAATGATGAGTGTCTTGGATGAGGTGAAATTACGTGCATATTAAAGTCACAAAAATCAATTATTTGAGGGGGTTTTTTTATGCCCCGCCCCAAAATTTGCAACGCCCACATCTTTCGTCTGAACGGAATGCCTTTACTTTGTGTTAATCGTCAATGGGTTTACTGTAGAATGTGCCTAGTTTGGACTGAATTGGAGAAAAACTCTAGGAGTAGCTCTCAAAAGTATGCACCCTTATGTTTTCCCCGTTTTTCAAATTCAGAGCTGTAGGTGCGTTTCAGGCCCCGCCTCAACGCATGCCACGTTCACAATTTTTGTCTGACCAGAAATCCTTTTACACTAATTTATTCGTCAATATGTCTGCTATAGAATGTGCCTTGTTTGAACTGAATCAGAGAAAAACTCTAGGAGGAGCTCTCAAAAGTATGCACCCTTATTTGGGCCCCGTTTTACACATTCAAAGCTGTATGCGCGTTTGATGCCCCGCCTCGACGGCTGCCACGCCCAGAGTTAGTTTTAATCGTCAATATGTCTGCTATTGGTTGCCCTTGGTGTGGACTGAATCGGAGAAGTGCCTTCGGAGAAGATAACATTTGAACGCACCCTTGTTTTGACCGACGTTACCCGTTTTTTTTTGTTCAAAGCTAGGTGGCGCTCTTCCTGTTGAGTTTGGGATATGGGTGCAAGAGGCTTTTTTGTGAGGCATGATGTCCTGAATATGCGTACAATTTTTCAAGCATGTAGCTCAAAATAACCCCTATGGGGAGGGGTTTTCGGAAACTGTAGGGGGCGCCAGTGAGCACATTTTTTCGACTTTTTTTGCGAAACCCATAAAATGTCGCAACTTTTTCCTGGATTGACGAGTGAGTTGGATGACGTGAAATTACGTGCATTTTAAAGTCACAAAAATCCATTTTTTGACGTTTTTTTTTTATGCCCCGCCCCAAAGTCCGACACACCCACATCTTTCGTCTGAACGGAATGATTTTAATTTGTATTAATCCTCAATGGGTTTACTATAGAATGTGCCTCGTTTGGACTGAATCGGAGAAAAGCTCTAGGAGAAATGATCAAAAGTATGCACCCTTGCACAGACCCATTTTGGAGCAATTTTGCCTGTTCAAAGCTAGGTGGCGCCCTTCCTGTTGAGTTTTGGACTATGGGCGCCACTGACTTTTTTGTGCGTCCTGATGCCATAAATATGTGTAAATTTTTTCATGCATGTAGCTCCAAAAACTCGGCGCGCAGCGTGTTATTTTTACCTCTAGGGGGCGCTACTGATTATTTTTTTGCGAGACCTATAATTACCCGCAGTTTTCACCAAGCCCGATGAGTGTGCAAAAATACTCGCGCTTTCATTAACGTTCAGGGGTCCAAAACCCCAATTTTCATTTTTCTGCATCCCTAGGGATACAATAGGGCCTTCGCCACCACCAGTGGTGCTCGGGCCCTAAATATGTGTTCTGAATCTGCCTCCGGTAGGCGATATAGAAGTATCCGCTAACGTAATGTTAAAGAGCAAAGGTGATCATCGTCTTGTCATGCCTGTATCTATGTTAACGCAATTAAAAAAACAGATGAATAGTAATTCTTGGGTAAGGCTGTGTTTGGAGGCAATCCCACATCCATCCATCACTGTGCTGATTTGACGGCTAAGAGGCTCTCTCTCTCTCTCTCTCCCGTTCAGATGACCTCGAAAAGGCCCAGACAGAGGACACCAAGACAAGATACCGCTTCTTTGGGTACTTGGCGGCCTCAGACTCAGAGTCCTCCGAATCAAATAGTTAAATCCCTGACTATTCCAGGTCACCCCTACAAGTAACGGCTTGAAATTGTGTGTAAATATATATATATATATACTTATTTATATACTATTTTTGTGAAAAAAGAATTAATAAAGTCATACCATCTAGCAATGTTGCTCCAGCTTTCCATGTCTTGTATTTTCGGTGACTGACTTATATTGTGTTAATATTTACTTTGTAAACAACTCCTCTTCCGTCTCAGAAACTTTCTTTACCATTACTTCTTTGCAATGTTTGGGTCCAACTTCATTTTGAATGGTACAATAACACTAATTAATCAAGCTGACTGAACAAAACTAAAGGAAGTTCAATCCATCCATTATCTTGACCACTTATCCTGTTCGGGGTCACAGGGAGCTGACTTCGGGCAGAAGGCAGACAACTATTCACGCACACACACACACACACACACACCTACGGGCAAGTTAGAGAGACCAATTAACCTGGTGAGCATGTTTTTGGACTGTGCGAGGACGCCGGAGTACCCAGAGAGAACCCACGCATGAACAAAGAGAACATGCAAACTCCACACAGAAAGGCACCTGACTGGAACCCGGAACCTTCTAACTGTGACAGCGCTACCCACTGCACCACTGTGCAGCCCGTATGTTCAATCATCAGAAATGATTTAGACTGTGAGACAAAGAAAGTTCTCATATGAAAATAAACTCTAAAATAATGATTATTGAGAAAATAAGACATTTTTGACATATCAAGAATGTTTACATCTAGCAGTTTAAACGTGCCCACTCAGTTTCCCCTAGTTGGTGTCAAGTTTGGAAAAAGACCACAAAACAGACTGGGTTTGTTGGAATAGAACTCTATTCCCCAGAGGAGGCAAAATATGACAAACAGAAAATAATGATCTTGACTTGGTAGCCTTTAAAATACGTGCTTACTAGGGGTGAGCCAGAGTAAGGATTTGCTTAGTCGAATCTGATCCATCAGATTTTGCCCATAGTCGACGAATAGTGGAATGTTTGTTGTTTTTCCTTATTGACCCAAAGTCTGCATAATGGTGACCGCATGACAATATTACACATAACCCTTTACAATTAAGAGACTCATACCTTAAAGTAAAAGGGACAACAGAATATTATAAGCATAAAACTTAGATTTTTTAAATCTATATTGCAAAAACAACGAGGTGATGAAGGAGAGAAAACTCAAATAAGGCCACCATCCTTTAATTACCAGGGGAGATTTAATTACCACTTTAAGGAGATTTAACACTTCAAGAGCTGTTCTCAGAATTACATTAAATAAGTCTATATTTATATCAAAATAGGATATATGAGACACTATTTTACAGGAAACAGGAAAATAATGTAAAATTAGACATTGAGCAACCCCATGGTTTGAATGGAATGATCCACGTTTCATATGCAAATATTCCACTATGAGATTGGCAGTTGACTAAGGCTCGTTAGAACGAATCGTCCAATATTCGACTATTTGGGGTCACCCCTAGTGCTTACTGATGAAGACATTTCTCCACCGAGTGTAGGCTCACCAAAAGCTACAGTAATAAAATATGATTATATTATAAGTTTGTATTATATCAACCTTGTTTTAAACGTAGTTTAATCATGATCTCTGGGAAATGAACTGCATTACCCACAATCCTAGACTGTCACAGAAACATCTTCTGTGTTTTTTTTCTCTCCATGGCCTTCAAAATAAAATAATGTTATATGGGAATCTGATATGTAGCGCTTTATGAATCATAATGGTATCACACTATTATTGGTTAATTATGTGTATGCTACTTACATACATTATTTAAGCTGAATTCAAAGATAAGCCACTGTTGGAATTATGCTGTTGACAGTCAAAGACCGCTTTATTTGCCCAACTGGAATCAGGAAACTTATTTTTGAAGGAAGCTCGTCAAGAAAAACATTAAAGCTTATTAAATATCTTCAGAAAAAAAAAAAAACATCCTGAGAAAAGCTACATGCTGCATATGTCACCGGAGGATGAAGCTTGCCAAAAAGAGTGGACAGGATTATTACAGCTGGTAAGCATTTCAATGTGTTAGGCTTCTTAATTCACTCATTGGGGGGTTAATCATACAGTTTCTGCAGCACAGGAGCACCACAGGGACAGTGCTCTCCCCCTTCCTCTTCACTCTGTACACCTCGGACTTCAGCTACAACTCTGGGAGCTGTCACCTCCAGAAGTTCTCCGATGACACAGCCATCGTCGGGTGTGTGTCTGAGGGGGACGAGCTGGAGTACAGGGAGGTCATCATGGACTTTGTCAACTGGTGTGAGCTAAACCACCTTCAGCTCAACACCAGCAAGACCAAGGAGATGGTGATCGACTTCAGCTGGAAAACACACCGGACTGCAGCGGTGAACATCCAGGGGTTGGACATCGAGAGGGGGGAGACCTTCAAATACCTGGGTGTTCACCTCAACAATAAACTGGACTGGTCACACAACACCGACGTCCTGTACAAGAAGGGCCAAAGTCGTCTGCACCTGCTGAGAAGACTGAGGTCCTTCGGAGTGTGCAGGACTCTGTTACGGACATTTTATGACACTGTGGTAGCGTCTGCTTTCTTCTATGCAGTGGTCTGCTGGGGAGCAGGGAGCACAGACAGGGACAGGAAAAGACTTAACAGACTGGTCAGGAGGGCCAGTTCTGTCCTGGGCTGTCCTCTGGACTCCATAGAGGAGGTTAGATATATTAGACTCCCACCCTGCAGAACGGAGCGCTACCGCAGGTCCTTCATCCCATCTGCAATCAGACTGTTTAACACCAGCACTGCTGTGTCCCTTAATCATCTGTTCTCATCTTTCATTCCACTACATGGAAGTTACTATGTGACTTGGCACATTCACAAATAACTACTGTATCCATCTGAATCCCACTGCTCTTCATACTGTGTATGTCTGTTTTTAAATCACCTGGTGCAATTTTTATCATGCAATAACTTACCTTATCTATTTATCAGATAGAATGGAGGGACATGGAGGGACGCTCTAAGGCCAAATAACAGGAAACATGTCTGATCTGGAGATCGACACCAAAGCAACGGAGGTAGAAACATATAACTGTGTTGATTATCAGCCAGAAAAGAGGCATTAAAGGGAGTCAGAGAAACCATGTCTGGATGAAAGTCATTGCAGCAGCATGGGTTTGAAATCTAAACTCCAGCTGAAGTTTAAACATTTGATTTATAAATCCCTTGATAAAAAACAAACTTAGTCAGCCGTGATACGACACTTTAATAAAAGGAATTCTTTATATTCAGGGGAAGAAACTGCAGACCTTAAGATCATTATAAAAAAAAAAAACGTGGCCACTCTCAAAACAAGCTGCACAGGAGACCCCAGCCTGAAACTGTCTCTGTTCTGTAAGAGGGGAGCGGCAGCACTTACTGAGTCTGTGTCGGGGTGCTGAGGGCACAGACCAACCTGCGCCGTGTCCGATGGGGTAGATGGAAAATATTAATATCGTAGACCGCACACTGTTTAACCTACCAATTGTTATTAACTCCAACTGTGGTCATTTTGTGACACGCAGCCTCTGCAAGAAATCGCTAGTGTGCAATTACACACGAATCAAACTGGAGTGTTACATTAATTATTAATAACTCAGGACGTGCTGACAGGTTTTGATCTCATATGAATGAATGTTTTTATTCTTAAATGGTCAGCTGACACACACACACACACACACACACACACACACACACACACACACACAGGCCATCCATTCAATAAAACAATCAGGAGTAAAACAATCGTCTTCATGGTAAGTCCTGTCATCAATCACATCTTTCTGTTTAAATCACCAACAATATTTTCTATAGAGAGTTCTCTGTGCACACAGGAGTATTGATACTGAAAGCTTCGTAGATTTTTAAAGTAAATCAATAAAGAAAACATATATTTGATAAAGGAAGAAATCAGCTGACAGCTCACGCTGCTCAATGTCATTTCAAAAACGTTTCACAGGATGGATAGAGTGAAAAATAAAATACATATTAGGTATCATATCTAGTCTTACGATCTAAACATGAATCTGTGAACCTCCGTCTGTCTGTCTGAAAATGCACTGCACTGTTATGAGCTGATTCTCAGCCACAGTCAGATTTTCTTTGCTGCACCGTGCTCCACACTGACATGAAAACTTGCGTACACGAAGTGAGACCTGGCGTGGGATTTGAGCGTATCCTCCACCCACGCTCAAATTGATAAATGCAGACCTGTGCGTGTAAATGGTCATACATCCTGTTTTCAACATTTAAAATAACACAATATGACCATACAAAAATAATGAATTCATTTGACCGTCTCATGTTCTACCTATGTACTTTTTTGAACCTGTTAAATACTGTTTATTTTGCAATGAAATGATTTAATTCAAGAAAAATCTGAATAAAGTTAATTTGTTTTTTCAAAACATAACAAAAGCACTGTAAATTAATAAACAATCTATTGAACAAATAACTGATGAATACAACTGAAATAACTATAAATTAAACAATTACATTCAAAATGTAAACAACAATGAAACAACACTTTGCATTAGAGAAAAATCCCTCTACTCATCGTTCATCATTCTTGTGCGCGTATCATTCATCATTCGCGCATTGTTCATCATTCATTATTCTAGGGCGCATCATTCATCATTCTCGTGCGAATGATGAATGATAGCATCATCATTCGCACGCATCATTCATCATTTGTGCGCACATCATTCATCATTTGATCGCACATCATCCATCATTTGATCGCACATCATTCATCATTTGCGCGCACATCATTCATCATTTGATCGCACATCATTCATCAATCGCGCGCTCATCATTCATCATTCTCGTGCGTGTACCATCATTCGCGCGCATTGTTCATCATTCATCATGCTCGTGCGAATGATGAATCATAGCATCATCATTCGCACGCATCATTCATCATTCGCGCACATCATTCATCATTTGCGCGCACATCATTCATCATTCACACGCACATCATTCATCATTCGCACTCACATCATTCATCATTCGCGCACATCATTCATCATTCGCGCGCACATCATTCATCATTCACACTCACATCATTCATCATTCGCACGCACATCGTTCATCATTCGCACTCACATCATTCATCATTCGCGCACACCATCATTCATCATTCGCACTCACATCATTCATCATTCGCGCACACCATCATTCGCACGCACATCATTCATCATTCGCACTCACATCATTCATCATTCGCGCGCTCATCATTCATCATTCTTGTGCATGTACCATCATTCGCGCGCATTGTTCATCATTCATCATTCTCGTGCGAATGATTCACATTATTCATTATTCACGCGCATATCGTTCATCATTTGCGCGTTCATCATTTGCGCGCGCGCATATCATTCATCATTCGCACTCACATCATTCATCATTCGCACGCACATCATTCATCAATCACACGCTCATCGTTCATCATTCACTCGTACATCATTCATCATTCGCGCACGCACATCATTCATCATTCGCGCGCTTCTCGTTCATCATTCGCGCGCTTATCGTTCATCATTCGTGCGCGAGTATCGTTCATCATTCGCGTACGCGTATCGTTCATCATTCGCGTACGCGTATCGTTCATCATTCACGTACGTGTATCGTTAATCATTGGTGCGCGTACATCGTTCATCATTTGTGCACATCGTTCATCATTTGTGCGCACGTCGTTCATCATTTGTGCGCATCGTTCATCATTTGTGCACATCGTTCATCATTTGTGTGTACATCGTTCATCATTTGTGCACATCGTTCATCATTTGTGCGCACATCGTTCATCATTTGTGCGCACATCGTTCATCATTGTTAAATACTGTCTATTTTGTAATGAAATAATTGATTTAAAAACAATCTAAATTAAGTTAGTTTGTTGTTTCAAAGCATAACAAAAGCACTGTAAATTAATAACAAAGAATTTATGCCTCAGAAATGAGGTGCTGTCCAGTTGCTGGGACTCTGGCTGCCTCTCAGGTGAGTAAGACTCACCTGAGCCCCTATGGCTACACTGAACAGTGCAGCTTCCCTCCATAGTGTCACCTGCACTCTGATGGCTTCCTGATGTAAAAGAAAAAAGTGGGTTAAATGCATCTGTTTTATATTTAAGCTAAACTTATTAATCATGTTATAAACATTTATTTCTTACTACACTAAACATGTTTATTAATGCTGCAAAGATCGTCTTTTTCCCATTCATGTCTATGTGGTTTCCGGTGTTTCTGCAGCCAGCCTCAAGCTGATTCTCCATCTATTGCAGATTCTATCACTTCTGCATTGGCTTCATCGTTTGAGACCAGAGTTTGCTGCTTGATTCAACCCTTATACTTTTTGAATTATTCAACTTTATTTAAACTTTTTTTTTAACATTGAAACAGATGGGAGAATTCAGCAAATTTGCCTTTCACTCATTCAACTTTGAGATTCTACAGCTTCAGCATACTTCAACTTACAGCCTTCATTTTTGCATTAAAATGTTCACAAATCTTTCAGCTATTAATGTTGTATTCAACATTTTTCGGTATCTTTCACTGTTTTTGATATTTTACAGCTTAAATGACAAAGTTTTTTGCTGCTTTTCAAACTTTAACATTGGTGTGTATGGCAGTATGGAATCTTCTCACGTGATGTCATCAGTCAGAGGGTGAAGCCTGCTGATGAGATCTTTGGAATCCTCCAAACAAACTGCCATAAAATCCATACCATTCACTCCACATACACAAATAAGACATCAAAACGCTCCCTGTCTTCTCCTGCTTCTGTTAAAGAGGTAACCAAAGCAAATTATTGTGCCGTTGAGCCAGCAGGTCACCAAATGTCAGAGAAAGTCTCTCTGCTCGGCCATCTACTATAGTGTTAAATATTTCTGGAGGGCAGCACACGTTTCACTTTTCTTAACTCGCTGCCCTGACTACATTTCTGACTGTACAGACATGAAAAACACATCACTGTGTTCATCAGAGTCTTGAGATGCTCACGGTTTGATCCTTTTTCTGATAGCTATTACGGTTATCGCACAGTGTGGACATATGTAGACCTTACTTTTCCCCATTAATCCCATTCTAACTCAACTGTCACACAGCAGTTACACAGCTGGTCCCATCACCATGGCAACAGCTAATGACAGTTGGAGGCACAGGTGTTTCCGATGACCTCATCAGTGCTGACACGCACAAACACGCACGCACACACACACACACACACGCACACAAACAAACACGCACGTCCGCACAGGTGATTCAGATGACCTAATCAGTGAGTTGTAAAAAAAAGGGAGTGAAAGACACTAACACGCGCGCACACACACACACACACACACACACACACACACACACACACACACACACACACACACACACACACACACAGGTGATTCAGATGACCTCATCAGTGAGTGACAAACACGCACACACACGCACACCCACACAGAGTCATGCCTTACCATTATATCATAGGTCAATTTATATCATTCGGCTCTTTCAAATACTTCTCATCAGTCGGTCTGTCGGTCTGTCTCCATTACTGCATCTTTTCAGGAGGTGTTTTCATATTTAAAGTGTCAGATGTATGCTTTACTTTGAAAATTCAAAGCTGGCGACAGAGCATGACACAAGGGATTTCAGGCTGCGGATCAGCTTTTATGTTGAAATTCAGAATCTCGAGGGTATGGGTTCAAGACACCAAGGACAGACCAGACGCATGAGAGGAGAGTTGTCTTTCGGCACAATAATTATATTAAAATATAAATTACTGCTCTGTGAGAACATCTAGGCTCACACTTTACTTGTTTCTACTTCAAAGGCATTTTCTTTAACGGTTTTTTCAAATCAAGTAAGCAAAAAAACTTTCTGGCATTTTCAATCATCTTCAGTCCAGTTACAGTTTAGCTACTAACTTATTCCAAAGACATCATGTAAGTTTTAAAAGGTCGAAATGAATTGAAAGCTTTAACCTGTCTGAATCTTTTGCACCTCACTGAGACGAAACGTGATTCTAAGGTTAAAGAGAGCGGAGTTCAACTGTCTGACTGTCCCTGAACGCCTCACGACGATTTCATTGACAGCTCTGCTTCAGCTCGTTCATTCCGTTCTCTGCCTCGACAGGTAAGTCTGATGAGAGAAGTCTCTCCCTCTCAACACGAACTACTGACGTCACAGCTTCACATTTGATGTTTTAAAATTACCCTCCAATGTTGTTTAGTAACTAATAACTCAAGCCCAGGTGAAAGGAAGGTTGAAAATGTTTAATTCCAGCTTTAAAGACTTTGTTAGCTTGCTTGTTAGCTAGCGGCTCGCGCTAACAGTCGCTAACGTCAGTTGAGAGTGACGTAGGCAGTAACGGTCTTTATCTAAACAGAAGAGGACCTCGGTCTTCAGTCATATGTCTGACACTACAGTTCAGAGCAGAGCATGTTAATATGAATAAAGACTGACACTTCATGTGTGTGCTTTAGTACATCCAGTTATTATTAAATATGACCGTTTCAACGTCCTGACCATAGACTTGACAGATAAGAACCACCACACAGCAGTAACACGCCATCTTATTGGCTGTGTCTTCCCTCCACTGTGACGCGTCCTGCTCTCTGTTAGCAGGGTAGAAAGTTAATAAATTAAAGGGTGATGAAAACACAATAGTTGAGGAAGAATATGTTTTATTTTGTGAATTTCAATTTATGTAATGTACTGTATGAAGCTCTGTATTGTCACAGAACTAAAATGTTTTCTCTCCCTCTCCTCCCTCTCATCATTCCTCACGGCTCTCTCCCTCCTCTCACATTTGGCTGATCATCACGGGCTCCTCATCCAACAAAGAGTAAGATCATTTTGTTAAACTGACATTTACTCTCTTCTTATTTACTGAATCAGGTCTCAAGCCATTAACAGAATGACATAGTGTACATTGAGAAAATGTAGTAGTAATTGAAATGTGTCTTATTAAACCAAATCATGCTTTTAAACATATTTTGCTTTGCTGAAATTTTAAAGTAGATAGTGATTCACCCTGGTGAGCAGTTAATGTTGAATTGACCTCTGATATGTTTCTGAAATAAGTCTGATAATCAATCTCTCTCTCTCTCTCTCTCTACGTCCCCTGCCCCCCTTTTCTGTGGTCAACCCTCCATCATCACTGCAGACTTGGAAATGTAAGAAAAGGTTCTGTACTCAGTTTAGAATTGGGCAAATGATAACCTGCTGTAAACACTGTTCATGCATGATTAACTGTTTTTATTTGTACTTTTTAAAAACACACAAACACAGACTGTCCTAACATGTCTTTTACTTTCTTCCACACGTTTATCTAGCAAACTCTGTATCATCATAGAACTCCAATGTTTTCTTTTTCCTCTTTTGCCTGCCTGCCTGTCTGTCTGTCTGCCTGCCTGCCTGCCTGCCTGCCTGCCTGCCTGCCTGTCTGCCTGTCTGCCTCCTCTCCTTCTTGTCTGTGACTGCATACCATCTTTGCCATCCTGCAGACTCTGAAGAGTAAGTAGATACACACAAATGATGCTATCATTTTACATTCATACATGTCCTCTTACTGCATCAATAGCATTTTGTTAAGGAAGTGGTCTAAAGCAAACCCCTTTTTCTACTTTACTGTAAATGGGTCCAAACTTGACAAAAGATCATGTTTTATTAAAAAAAGACTTGACACTAAAAACCCTGCTGGGCTTTGGAAAGAGTGCAGGTTAAATGCACACATTCTCTTTTCTCAGTGATATTCACAGAGCTCGTTGGTGATCATTAAAAGCAGACACATTTGAGTTTTTACTGCTAATTAGGATTATAATTCAGAGGTACAATTACAAGATCCATATTTTCACATTCAGGATGATTCCTATCAGATGTAAACTGTTTGTAACTGGCCCTGGGCTTTATTTTCTGTCTGAAAGTTAAAGCCAGTCCAGTTTCCTGATGTGAACTACCTGAGTGATGTCATCCCATCCACAGAGAGTCAGCCACCAACTCACACTGTACCAACCACTGTGTTTGATGATACCCATCCAGATGAGCCAACCACAAGTGATCCACAGATGAACACTGATGTCTCTGAAATCACCGTGTTAGCAGACATGGAGACTGACCCTGAACCACTCAGCTCTGTTTCAGACACACTGAATGATGACATGGAAACTGATGTCTCTGACCACACGTCACAGAGAACCTGCCCTAACATCACTTCTTCATCTACTGTGAATCAACCAGAGGTACATGAAGTGTTTCCTAACACACACACTGAACCAGAACCAGCACATGGATTCAGCTTAAACTCTGACAAATCACAAGACTGTCCCCCAAGTGAGTTACTCTCAACTGATCCATTGATAAATACAGACACCAGTGTCTTATATGACGTCTCTCATGACATCTCCATTAAACTGTCAAAACTGGGAAAAGAGCAAAGGCAAACATTTCAGAGGAGACTTCTACAATCTGAAAACATTTTACAAAGTAAGGAGAGTCAAAAGAGGAAAGAGAGAGTAAAGTATGCTTTAGATGAAAAGTATAAAGCAAAGAAAAAATCTTACTCAAGACAGAGATCTTCCAAGGAAGAGTTAAGAAAAGCAAAACAAAAATATGACACTAACGTTTACAGAAACAACCCTGAAATACAGAAAAAGAAAATAAATAATATAAAGACTAGATACAGAGAGAGCACAGATTTTAGACTGAAACAAAAAGCCTATATCACAAGGAGATACACAGAGGACATTGATTTCAGGCAGAGACAACAATCTTATATCACTCAGAGATATGCTCATGATGAAGCATTCTGTGTTTGACACAGACAGCTGATGAGACAAATAATGCCAGACAGGTATACGAACAGTCTTCATAAGATGAGATGTGCATTAAAAATATCAAGGAAATACAGACAGATAAGTAGACACACATGTGAGCCTGACACAGAGAGTGAGAACCCTTTGATCAGAGAGGCCATCGCTGCTTTCAGATCACACATAAGATCTCAGATCTCACATTTCCTGCAGCAGAGATGCGTTGGCCAGAGGTGATTATTGCCTTAAAAGCACAGCAGGGTGAGGAGGTGAACTTTGATGAGCTGGACTGGTCCACAAAGTGTGACATTCTGAGATCCAACCCCGTAACTGTAATGAGAGTTTTTGATAAAAGAGTTGAAGCCCTGTACAGAGACCTGATCTTGTCTCCTGCACAACCCCTGGGCAAAGTGTACGACTTCTTTTGGCGTCTTGAGTTTCAGCACAGAGGAAGTCCTCACATACATGGTCTCCTGTGGGTTGATGGTGCACCTGTGTTTGAGAAAGACAGTGATAAGACTGTGTGTGACTTTGTGTCCAAATACATCTCAGCTCGGCTCCCTGATCCAGATAAACAGCCTGACCTGTTTAAAAAAGTCACAGAGGTGCAGATACACAGCAAAAACCACTCAAAGACATGTTTTAAGAGTGCTAGTTCAGGATGCAGATTTGGATTCCCCAAACCTCCCTCCAGAAGGACAATGATAACCAGACCTGTGGATGATGTGGACTCAGAGAGACTTAAAGCAGCCAAAGAGAAACTAGCCCCACTGAATCAGTTGCTGAATAAACCTGAGACCGCCTCCCTGAGTTTTGAACAGCTCCTGTCTCGATGTGACCTGACCCCCAGTGAATTTGAGCAACACCTGCACCTGATGAGCCAGTCCTGCAGTATCATACTGAAGCGTGACCCAAAAGACTGCTGGGTAAACCCTTACAACCCTCATCTGCTTGAAGCCTGGGACGCAAACATTGATGTGCAGTTTGTTCTGAGCTACCACAGTCTGATCCGTTACATCTGTACACACATGTGCAAAAGTGAGAAGGAGACACGTCCTCCATACTTCTCTTCTCAATCAACAGTGAGACCTTCTCTGCTGGACCACACACAGACATGTGACCTCCTGCCAGGGCTCTGGTGTCTTCACAACAAAGCATGAGGTTTCAGCACTCAAAGTTCATGTTTTAAACTTAGTTTAATTACTCATTCATATCAGTTCTGTTGTTGTCTTTCACTGTGCAGCTCTGAGTCTATCATTGTCATTAACATCAGTGTCTCTCTTCAGGTCTTCCTCCAATGTGCTCCAGCCAGTTGAAGACCAGGAGAACTGCTCACAGAGCTAACATGTTGACATCATGGCTCCATCATGGCTCCATCATGCAGCCTTCAGAAGCCTCCCTGTGAAGTGGCTCTGATCAAACATGTTGTTTTCCTCTGCAGCAGTTTTAAAGGTATTCAGTTATTGTGTAATGTGAAACTTTTGACCATCTTTAGTTTACTAGATCATTAACAACAACCTTCTGTTTTCTTCTATCTGAACCAGCGTCATCCTCCAACCTCCACATCACCATCTGAGCATTCATCATGAAGCCAGTGCAGCTCAGCAGAACTCTTGAGAGAAGAGGAGACACGTCCTCCAAACTTCTCCTCACCTTCTCTCTGGCTCTGAGGTCCAGTAGCAGCTTTCAACAACCACCAGGCACCAAGCTGGAGCAGAAGAGATGCTACAGCACCTGACAGTCATCAGAGAGACCTTCTCTGTGTGAAGCTGCAGCTCAGCAGAGTTTAACTGATGATGATCCTTCAACAAGAGATCAACCAAAGAGCAACACATCTGTCATCACTATCAGACTGAAAGTTCACCCTCACTGCAGCTTCAAGCTTTCCCTAGAGGTAACTACTGATTCCTCTACCTCACATTAACAATCTCTCTTTGACCAACAAACAAACAAACAAACAAACAAACAAACAAACAAACAAAGCTGTTATTGAGCATGTTAATGGAGTTCATTACTGTAAAAAAGTAGGACAAAACTTCATGTATGTTCTTGTCTTTTAGCTCACTGCAGTCATGCTGTCGTAAAATACGCTGATAACTGCTCGCAGCGATTCTTCAACCACAGGTCAAAGGTCAAACCATTGCAACACCTTACCTTACACCATCAATGTGAAACTGTGCTGTGCATGTTACTGACCTGCAGACTGACTGCTTGTCTTAATGATGGAACAACTATAAGTTAAGTTTTCTTTGATTATAGTTTTCTACCTCATATGATCCATTATATATTTATGTGTTGTGTTTTATTAGGGTTTTATTACTTTTGTAGAGTTCTTCCTCTTTTTGTGAGGAGTCCTTCAAAGTCAAGGATATCCCAGCGCTCCAGTAAGACTCAGTAATCAGAGCGTGTTGCTATAACAAACAATAGAGACTAAAATGTTGACTGTCAGTCCAGAACTATGAACTAAAGAGAGAATCAGCCCTGGTCTAACCAACCTGTGAGAAGTCTCTGATGGTAAGGCTGAACAATACAAAACATCACTATGAACAACATACTCAGTTTATGAGAATTAAACAGAGATCACTGTCAACAGAATACTCTTAAATATCTTTCTTGACATATTTGTCACATATATAAATGTGTTGTTGAGCCTTGCCTTCTACATTGATAAAAAAAGTTATCCTTTAGTTTTTAACAAAAATCATACATACAGGTCGTTTGTTTTTAAGACCACTCCTCCTGCCTATCTGGAAGTGTGTACTGTAAAAAAATGAAGTTTCCTTTCACCTGAGGTATTGTTTGACAAGTTGAAAAGCCTCTGATGGTAAGGCTGAACAATCCAACACATCACAGTGAATAACATACTCAGTTTATGAGAATTAAACAAAGAACATTTTAGAGAGGAGATTTTAAAATCATAAGATCTTTCTTAATGAATGTGTCACACTTAGAAATTAGTTGTCCAGCCTTGTCATATAGTGATTGTAAAAGGATAATAATTTAAGACCTTTTTAAAAATGAAATACACCTTTAATGGTTTATTTAACCTTTCAACCAGTTTTTTAACTTATATTTTTACAAGTTCTAAATGAGTTGACACACATCCCAGTTTTAAATAGGCAAAGAAGATTTTGAAGAAGAAGTTATTAATTTATTTCAAATGTAAAGGATGTTTTGTATCAAAATCTGTGGGTCGTGATGTTATCTGACGTTTGACTGTCCAAAATGTATAAAGAAATATATATTCCACATTCAAATGATTTATAGTATGACTTCTGTCATTTATGTAAATCATGTCAGACTTGTTGGGTGTTGTGCTGTCCATATATTTAGTCACTTATTTTCCTCACAAGAATCAGATAGTATGTTATTAAAATGTATTTTTAAAGAACTGATCTGTCTGGTTCATACTTGTCACACACATTGAGGACATTAGAGCCAATGGGTTGTCAAATTGGCTCTGTGGATTGTTATCAATCAGGGAGCAGTGAATTGAAAATTCTCAATCTTTAACAAAGTTTAATAAACAAACATTAGCATCAACAAGATTATGAGTATTGATATGTACATTGATTCTTTAATTAATATTTCTATACAATTTTAAGGATTGGAACTGAACTTAACAGACAAACAGACAAAACATACAAACTAACTATTTTAAAACTATTCCTCTATGCTATGAATTTCCATGATTTTTCTCCCCCTCGCTGTGATTTTTACATGTGCCGCCCTCTCTAATCATTTTTCCTGATATGGTGCCCATTTTTCTTTCCCAATCAAAAATTCTTTACCGTTTTGAAACAAAATCAAAAGCTCTTCCTCATCCTGTTGGTCCGAACACCCAATGACATGGTCCTCCAGCTCAGTTACGTCGTCCAGTGTCTGGTGAGAGTAGAGTACAGAAGTGGTTTTAAACTACTTGTCAATTAAGGAGGAGGAAAAAAAACAATTCAATTAAATAATGTAGGCTTTAAACACTTTTTCCTAGCCCAATTTCTTTTTATTATCAAAGGTTATGCTGTCTGTTTCTGTCAAAGTGTCCTTCTGGATTGTGTCTCTGTCTTTGGTTTGTCCATGTGTATGTCAGTTGTTGTTCATGTTTCTCTGTCTGTCACTTTGGCTGAATTTCCCAAGCAGAGTGTTTTTCTGTTTGAGTGCATCATTCTATGTTTTTGTCTGTTTTATGTGTGTTTGACATTAAAAATGTGTCATTCTGTTTGTTTCTATATATTTTCATCTCTCTATCTGCATCATATGTCTGACTGTTGTCTGTCTGTGTCTGTCTGTGTCTATATTTCTGCCTGTGTTTCTCTTTTATTCACGAGTGTCTGTCTGTCTGTCTGTCTCTGTCTTTTTCACCTTTCCATCAGTCTTACTTTCTGTGCACCTCTCTCTCTCTCTCTCCGTGTCTGTAAGTCTGGTTGTCTGTGTGTGTATGTGGGTCTTTTCAAATATTTTAGATTTAATTAGAACATTCATTTGTGTCTTAGTGAGAAACTGGTGTTAAATGATGCTCTGTTCATTGACACTGGTGTGCAAAAGGAAAAATAAACTTAAGCAACTTAAACATACTTTGATCTCCGTGTAGTTTGTGGACTGGAGGGTCTCAGTCCCACCCTGTTTCAGTTTTAGGTGTGTGACTTGCACCAAGGACCCAATGCCCACAAGGTCAGATGTTGCAGCCTCCCTCCAAAGGGTCACCGGGAAGTGACGGCCGTCCTGTAAAATGGAACACACAATAGATACGAACATGAAAACATTAATAAATAAACAACTTAGAGGGTTTATTGTGATCATTTTCAGGCTTCTGCCTATCTTTCCCCGTTGTGGAATGAATAAATGAGTATTGTATCTTATATTATATTATCTTATATTATCTTATATTATCTTATATTATATTATATTATATTATATTATATTATCCCTTTGTTGTAGTTTGATTGTTGATATACAATTAAAAAACTCTTATTTGAGTGGAAAGGAAAAATTTGCAAAACATTGTGGAACCTTGAATGTGATTCCAAGAGCTTGGAAAGAGAAACACAACATAATCTCAAGCAATAAAAATTCTGTTTAATAAGTATTACATTTATCATGCAAGGCCAGCAACTCTTGTGTCCCTCTGGCAAATCTAATGTTCCTCTTGTTTAACTCTGGTAGGACTTTTTATTTTTGGCAGTGTAAACCTGGGATTACTCCCAACGTGCATTTACCTCACTAAGATTGTCAAAGAGAAGATTTTGAAAATCATGAACACTACATTATTTTACTGTATAAAATAAAAAATAGGACAATACCATATCTCAAATGTAAGCTTAAATTGATATAAAAGGTGTGTCTGTGTAAAGTACCTTTTCAATGGTTAATGACATCATTGGAACAGGGAATCTGCCCGCTCCCACCTTCTTGACAGATGTCAGCTGGAGGACAAGAATGTAGATGGATAAGTAAATTAGGGACTCATTACAGACTGAACTCTTCAGAGTCCAGAAAGAAACCACATCCTCTTGTCTCCCCACACATAAATACACAGCTCCTAGAAACGTTGATAGACAGTCATAGAGGGAAGACAACAGAGAGAGAAGGGAGAGACAGAGAGGGAAGAGACAGAGATAGAGGGGAGAGACAGAGTGAGGGAAGAGACAGAGAGAGAGTGGAGAGACAGAGATAGAGGGGAGAGACAGAGTGAGGGAAGAGACAGAGAGAGAGAGAGAGGGGAGAGAGAGGGAAGAGACAGAGAGAGAGGGGAGAGACAGAGTGAGGGAAGAGACAGAGAGAGAGAGAGAGGGGAGAGAGAGGGAAGAGACAGAGAGAGAGGGGAGAGACAGAGAGGGAAGAGAGAGAGCGAAGACAGAGAGATAATAAGACAAGGACAGAAAGAGACAGAGTTAAAGAGAAGGAAAGAGATAAATAGAGAAAGAGAGACATAAGCTTCCATGTGTTGATGCATGTGCATGTGTAGTGTTGCTATAAGGCAGCAAAATAAATATACCTCAACCACTTTCCCGCTCAGAGTTAGAAATCCTGGGACACTGCCCAGGTTGGTCTCTGTGCTGACTTCAGTTGAGGGTGGATTCAGAAGTGCCTCTGCTGCCTGCTGGAGGTGAGGTGGGACCTCCAATCGATAGCTTGTAAAAAAGGCTGTGCCTTTTGCAACATTTATAAATTTGCTGCCAGTGTTTCCCAGCACAGTGTACCCTCTCATCATGTATGACCCGCCCTCTGATACCCTTCCCGCAAATTCCTCGTAAAGGGTAACTTTTGATATTGTTTGGCCATCAGTGATGACGATTACTGAGTTTTGTTTGATTGTTTCAGCTTTAACCCCATCATGATTAAAAGCCCACCCAATCACCCTTGACTGCTCGTTTTTAACTAACACTTTGATGTGCAAAGAGGGGAACTTGGCATAAGGGCCATTGTCCCTGGTGTGAAGGACATCATGGAGAGTAACTCTGAAATGACAAAATAATATTGTCAATTTATTTTAACTGACTGTCTGTCTGCTTACATTCCTGCCTTACCTGCGTAGCTGTGTCTGTACTTGCCTGTACGTCTTTTGTCTGTAATTCCCTGTCTGTGTGTAATCTGTGTGTGTGTCTGTCTGTCTGTCTGTCTGTCTGTCTGTCTGTGTGTGTGTGTGTGTGTGTGTCTGTGTGTCTGTCTGTCTGTCTGTGTGTGTGTGTGTGTGTCTGTCTGTGTGTCTGTCTGTCTGTCTGTGTGTGTGTGTCTGTGTCTGTGTAACTGTGTCTGTCTGTCTGTCTGTCCGTCTGTCCGTGTGTCTGTCCGTAAAGAGTTTACAACAATTAATATCAAAGTTTATTCAAGATAAATAGTATATTCAATATATTTAATATTATCTCTCTGTGTGTGTGTGTGTGTGTGTGTGTGTGTGTGTGTGTGTGTGTCTGTGTCTGTGTCTGTGTCTGTGTGTCTGTGTGTCAGTCTGTGATTACTTCCCTATCTGGGGTCTTGTCTGTCATCTTGAGTCTTGAGTAGGAGCTGCCAAAGGAGAAAAAAGTTAAAAAACAAAAAAACAAATAAGATAAAAAAAGAATCATCCCCTGGCCTTTTTTTTAGACAGATGAGGGCATTCGAACTGAAAATGTTGTCAGAAAATTAAAAAGTAACAGTGGTGTCTAGGGATGGTTATTCTTAGAATTGTATAAGAGATAAGATAAGATATTATTTTATTGACATACCAATACCAATATTGCTTTACAATACATGTACTTATCAATTCTCATTGATAATCTCGTTGATACTAATGTCCTTTATTTAGTGCTGAAAATAAGAATATATATAATTACAATATATTCCAGATTTTCTTAAGTATAAATTCACTTAGCTATAACCTCAAATAAGTCAAATACAAAATATACAGATAACAACAGATAAGTAACGGCAAAATAAGGAATTCTGTGTGCTTCCATTCAGCAGGAGGTCACAATGATGATCTGCAGTCACAGATTTAAATAAAGACAAAGCCAAGAAAGAAATGTGTTACTTTCAGAAGCATCTCACAGCCTATTTTTGATCTCATTGTGATGTTTTTTGTAAAGAATTTCTGATCTGCCTATCACTTCTCACAAATCTCTTCTAAAATGACAATATGAACTAGAAAGGTTGCATTTCCTGAAAGCAAATGCGTTGAAATGCTGAAGCTGAAGGCTGAAGCTGTGAAACACAGCTGAACATGTGGAAATGTGAAGTAAAGGAATTATATATACAAAAGTTAAAAAGAGCAGAATAAGTAGAAGGGTCTTAAACATTTTAAGAAGTGGAAAAAGAAGAAAAAGTAGAAGTGGTAGAAGTGGTAGAAGTAGTAGCACCTATAAAACTGCTTGACAAACTATGAAAATGTGTAACCTGTGTTAGTGGATGGGTGTGTGTGTGTGTCAGCACTGATGAGGTCGTCTTAATCACTTGTATGTGTGCGTGTGTGTGTGTGTGTGTGTGTGTTTGTGTATAAATGTGTGTGTGTGTGTTGTGGGTGTGTATGTGTATGTGTATATGTATAAATGAGTGTGTGTGCGCGCGCGAGCGTGCTTGTGTTTGTCATTCACTGATGAGGTCATCTTAATCACCTGTATCTCCAAATGTCATTATCTGTTGCCATGGTTATGGGACCAGCTGTTTAACAGTTGATTTAGAATGGGATTGATGAGGATAAGGCTGTCTGAAACTGAAGACGCTGTGCACTAACTGTAATAGTTATCAGAAAAAGGATCAGACTGTGAGCATCCATAGACTCTGATGAACACAGTGACATGTTTTTCATGTCTTTTCAGACAGAAATGTAGTCAGGCCAGGGACATAAAAAAAGTGGAACTTTTTCTGCCCTCCAGAAGTATTTCAAAGTACAGCAGATGGCCGAGCAGAGAGACTTGCTCTGACAGTCGGTGACCTGCTCAATCAGCATTTCAACATAATACAAGTCTAAAATATGTCCTTTCTGGCCATTATTTATAATTCCTACCCACATCTAATTGTTACCATTTCATATTTGAATCCCACTGTGCTTTCATACTGTGTGTGTTTTTAATCTGGTGCAGTTTTCTCTGTGAAGTCCCCGAGGCGGTTGTGGTAGAGTAGGCTGCCTCTCAGTTGGATGGTCGGGATTCGATCATGGGTCCAGCTGTCCACATGCCGGTGTGTGAATGGGATTAGTTAACACTGATGGCACTTAACATAGCAACCTCTATCATCAGTATGTGAATGTAACATGTAATGTAAAAGAGCATGGAGTTAACAGAAGACTATAAACACAGTCCATTTCACTTAGATTTACCTAAGAAAGAAGAATACATAGTGCACATACTTACTGTGAATTATTTTACCTCAAATATTATTCTATTTGAACTCTGTAAGTACATCATCGTATTCCCCTGTCCCGTGTTGTAAGCTGCTGGAACAAGAGAATCAAAGAAGGATATCTTGATTGAACTGATCTGCTTCAGGCTGCCTGCTTGTGATAAAACAATTACAAGTGAGAATCAATATTTAAAGTGAAGTTTTTCAAAATAGAATTATTCTTCAAAACCATATAAAACACAACACAATACATTTCAAAACATAAACTTTATTAAACACTTTGATTTACAACTTGATTCAAAAACTATAATTTGATTAAACATAGAATATAAATTAATTGAAAAACTAATAAAAATTTAAATGAATTAAAACATTAAAAATAAACTATAATTTGATTAAACATAGAATATAAATTAATTGAAAAACTAATAAAAATTTAAATGAATTAAAACATATTAAAAAGAAACTATAATTTGATTAAACATAGAATATAAATTAATTGAAAAACTAATACAAATAAAAATTAATGAAAACCTATTAAAAAGAAAATATAATTTGAAGAAACATTGACCATAAATTAATTGAAAAACTAAATTAATTATTGTGATCTTTTATTCCTCCCCCATAGCCTCCTTTTCTCTTTCTTTCACCTCCTCCACCTCTGTGATTTTTCCCCCGTGTAATGTATTTTCAGCAAGAACGGTGGCTCCTCCACTCTGGGCTCCAGAGGGATCCATAGCTGCGCTGGAATACTGAATGTATCCCCACCCATGATCAGTAGGACGTAAGTCATTGGCCTTGCGCTGTCCTCATAAGCCCCCAGGACCTCAACAATCTTCTGGTTTGATGTTTCCTGCAGGAAAGAAAAAATAACCACTCAGACTACTGGTACTACTGATGCTGCTGTCACTACTCCTCTTTGCTCTCTCTCTCTCTCTCTCTATGTTTCTTTCTTTTCTTATTTTACTACTCTGCTCCTTCTGGAAAAGGGTGCTGTTACTGTACACACTATACTTCTTAAGCCCACGCTATGAAACACTCAGCTTCGTCCCTTTGCCTTTCTATCAGTCTGACTTTGTCTCTTATTCTCCCTCTCTGAATGTCAGTCTGTCTGTATCTTTCAATCACTCTCTGTCTTTTTCTCTCTCTGTCTTTCAGAAAAAACACCAAAAGCATCAATAGAAACTGAAAATAAAAAGTCAAAATTAGTTTTGGCTCAGTTTGCTGGGATAAATTGGGGGTTTTTTTTAAACAGAGAGCCGTTTTAGGTGTTACATATTAAAAAATATATTATTAATAATCACCTTGACTGTTGTGTAGAGTGAAGACTGCAGCCGGTAGCCAAATGCAGAGTCACTCCCTTTGAGGTGCGTCAGGCAGACCTCTGCACCAACCATCACCTCACAAAGGGCGGCATCACGCCACAGATTAACTGTGACGTGTGCGGAATTCTAGTAAACATAGGACAAAACTGTTAGTTTAAGATCTTAAGTTTTCAGTCAGATTTTATTATAAGATGTCATCCTGTCAGAGAGGATGTCAGTAAGTTAGTCAAGTAAAGTCTCAGTAATTCACTCAAGTAGGGAAATGGATTTATTGAGCAATGTGCTCCAACAGCAGTGTTTTCTCTGAGGCTGATCCCAAAGTAATAAAGCTTGTAAAGCAAGAGTATAAATGTGAATTCTCTAATGATACAAACACTTAGTGTATCGGAGGAGTTAACCAGTCCAAAGGATGGCTACAAACCAGACGGCATGTTCACTCACAAGTTTGTTCAGAAGTGATAGATGAACTTGTGTCAAACTTTGAGAATATAAGAAGTGATTCAGGTTTGTAAGTGTCAGTTCATGAGGCACAGTCACCTTGGCTCTATTCTAAGATGAATAAAGTCTTGCAGATCCAATGGTTGTTCCAATATAAAAAAATAGTTTTTATTTTGCATTAGGAAAAACCACAACATGTATCCGTTTGTCACTCGGTTATTCTGCCAGTAAGTCTTGGGTGACAGTCAGACAAAGACACAGCTCACTTGACTCATGTTACTCTGTAGAACTTACATGTTCCAGAGTCACAACTTTCAAAGGGACCGGCTGCTGATTCACTATCACCCTCTTGATTATGGAGATCTGAAATGTAGAAATCGGATGGTTTTAGTAAAAATGTATCATTTAACAGGAGTATGAACAATGTGTCAACAGACTAATTTACTAACCTCGGTCAGCTTGCCAGTCACCGTGAGGAATCCCTGGCAAGACCTAACCAGGGATACCTCTGTTTCTGTGCTTTTCGGCAGCAGTACATTTGTGGCCTCTTCTTTAAGGCTCTTGGAAACACTAAAACTGGCTGCCTTAAAAAATTGTGTTTCTCGATTGACGAACAGGTTCTCACCCTTTAGGGTGTATCCTCCTCATGATGTACCCCACATTAACCTCCACCTTTGTGGTTATTGTTTCATATAAAGTTATTTTTTTTACAATTTTTCCGTCGCAGACGATGAGGGTACGATTGCTCTTGATTGCATTCCGAGTGACCTCCCCCGACTCAGAGAACCTCCACTGGGTGCACCTTTCCTCTGGTTGAACTTCCAGGACCATCACATGAACAGGCGGTAATTTTGAGTCACTCCTGCCAAAAACCGATGCAAAATCCATTCTAAAATACAAACACACACACACACACCACACACACACACACACACACACACACCCACACACACACCAGAGGAAAGGGTTAAGACGGTGTACACTAAAATAAAACAATGCAACTACTTCTACTGCTGCTGCTGCTACCATCCCCACTACCACTACTACTACTGCTACTACTACTACTACTACTGCTGCTGCTGCTACTACTACTGCTAATAATAATAATAATAATAATAATAATAATAATAATAATAATAATAATACTTTAAAAAAACTAAAATAAAAAATAGTCATTATTCTTCTTCTTTAAATAAACTGTAAACTAAATAATTTTTGGATGTTGTACACTTGTTGTTGTTATTGTTACTATTATTATGAAGGAAAAAAAAAATCAAGTGTAAAATAAATGAAAAAGCCAAAAGATATTCATTAGTTTACCCAGATAGCAAACTGACTCCGCAACGGATCCGCACCGGAGGCATCTGACGGTCCGGATCGGATCCGCAAAACGCATCCGGACCGGAGTCCACTTGCACAGCGGAATGGATCCGGTGCGGATGAGGATCACGGATCCGGTCCGGCTCTGGCCCAGACCCGACACTTATCCGCACATTAAGAACCTCCTCC